>NW_026128465.1:0-8981 GCF_022985175.1 Labeo rohita
ATTATAATCATCCACGTGGAGGCGCACGAGGTGGCCACTGTCTCATCAACATAAACAAAGCAGCGAGACTTGCCTCCATTGTTTATCTCGCTGTTTGCATCTTGTTGCTGGAAGAAAGGCGTGCTGTGAGGAGTAAGATTTATACAGTATTTTCCTCAGAGGAAGAGCGCAATGCGACGCATTATAGTAGTTAGTTTCTTTCCAAGCCAATTCCTGACTACATGTGCAGTCAGAGTAAAACGTTATGAAGTATGCTTCATTTCATTGCATCGAAATGTTTCATGATGATTTTTAATGTTCTATAAAATAAAAATGACGCGATATAAAATAAATTGTGTTTACACTGTAACACTGAATGATAGAGTCTGAGAATGTTTTAGACGAAACTACTGTCATATACTATGACCAAACCATATTTTATGGCATGCTTGCAATAAATTGGTTTCCCAGACATAAAATGGTTTTGTATTGTATAATAAATACAAAGCATGCTTGTGTTTATGACTATAAAATCATATTTATTTATTTTATAACAATAGGATATAAAATTAATATTAGTTTATTATCAATATTATGTTTCTCAGATATAAAATGTCAATTTTTTATGATAGTATAAAGCATCGTGAGTCTATGACTACAAAATCATACTATATGTATATATTACAGATGCTCCTGATATTAACATGCTCACAGATGTTTTTTTTTTTTTCTGATACCTGCACCACAGATGAATGGTACATGAATGCCACCACATAAAGAGTGCTGTACCAACATCACATGTTCAACTACACTGATATTCTATTGTAAAACAAGTTCCTGAACTACTGATGAGTTTTGTTTCTTGAATCCATGGAAAGAAGCAGCAATCACTGAAATATCAGGTATAATTTACTTGTTTCACTTGTTGAACAGAATTTAGAAAACAGTTTTTAGGAATGATATAAAGTTTGTTCACGTCTCTGTACATGTAACATCAGTGTAGTCAATAATGTGCTTCTGACCTTCATTATGTATGTTTTGATTATACTGCGTTGTAAATAAAATACAAATAATCTAAAACTCCTTTCTTTTAATCTTCTCGCATTTTGTCTACCTTACAGTCACAGGCCTTTTGTCTCTCAGGTGTTAATCACTAAATATTCATGGCCATTGTCACTCCTCGCATATTCCTATTCGATCACATCATCGTGTCCCTGTCTCCCTGTGTTTTACGAAACTCATGCAGAGTGCCCTGTCTCCGGCATCCGGATCCTCAACTTCCTCAATGACTGGCTTATATTAGCTCACTCACGAGATCTATTGTGCGAGCACAAGGATCCAGTGCTTCAGCACCTCAGCCATCTGGGGCTTCAGGTCAACTGGGAAAAGAGCAGACTCTTCCTGTGTAGAGTTGGTTTTGGTCAACATGACAGCGCGCCTAACGAACGAGTGTGCACAGTCAGTGCTGAACTGCCTGAATTCCTTCAGGGAACTCTAAAACTACTTCAGAGGCTCCTTGGGCATATGGCAGGCCCAGTTACGCCACTGGGTCTGTTACATATGAGACCGCTTCAGCACTGGTTGCACAGCCAGATCCCAAGATGGGCATGTCACCGTGGCACCCTGTTACCCTGATTTTTCAGCTCTTGGTCAGACCCTGCATTTCTACGGGCAGTTGTGCCCTTAGAACAGGTGTCGAGGCATGTTGTTGTCACCGCAGATGCCTCCAAGATGGGCTGGGGTGCTGTATGCAATGGGCATGCAACTGGCCTTGAGTTGATAGCAGTACTGCTTGCTCTTCATCGGCTTGATCTGCTGCTGCAAGGCAAGCATGTACGTGTCCGCACGGACAACACAGCGACAGTGGTGTACATCAACCATCAAGGAGGAGTGCGCTCCCATCGCATATTGCAACTCGCCTGCTATCTCCTCCTCTGGAGTCTGATGCGGCACCGCGCCCTGATCTATGGTACCTGCGTGTTTGGCTTCTGGACAGGATGCAGTAGACCTCTCTGGCTTTTCTCAGGCTGTGATAGATACTGTCACTCAAGCTAGATCCCCCTCCACGAGGCAGGCCAATGCTTTGAAGTGGGGTCTGTTCGTTGAGTGGTGTTCGTCTCATCGAGATGCTTGGGTTGGTGTGGTGCTTTCCTTCCTGCAGGATAAGATGGAGTGAAGACTGTCCCCCTCCACTTTAAAGGTGTATGTTGCTGCTATTGTATTACATCAGTATTACGAAGAGCCCCCTTTAAGCCACTTGATTCAGTTGAGCTGAAACACCTGTCTCTCAAGACTTCGCTCCTGGTCACGCTCACCTCAGTCAAATCCATCATCGGAACCAGGTGATGAACTTACAAGTGCTGCCCTCAGAGGAGGCAGACCCAGCCCTTGCGTTGCTGTGTCTCGTCCACATTTTGTACATGTACGTGGAAAACACTGAGCTTCAGATGCTCAGAGCAGCTATGCTCGCAAGTTCTGTCGTTTCCAATAGAGTTCAATGGAACTAATGAACATAGTTCCCATTGGTGAACTCTGGGTCCTCCATTGCCCTGCAGTTCCAGACTTGGTGGAGAAATCTGTTACTGCGTCTGGTGGAGAGTATACCATCATCTTGTGTCTGGACCTGGCATAAAGAGCTAATTTCCTGTCCTAGTATCCTGTTCCTAGTTACTAGTTCTAGTTTAGTCTTGTCTTGGTTTTTGTCTGGATCTTGATTACCTGCCTGTCTTGGATTTCTCTTTCGTCTTGTTGTGTGGACTCTGTTTGCTCCTGGTCTGGATTTATTGTTTATTGTCTGATCACTCGTTTGTCTCGCCCCCTGGATTACATTTACCGTTGTTTGACCCACGCCTCTTTCTGGATTACTGTGCATGTATGTGTACACATTTACTGTCAGATTAGGTGATTGCCTTGATTATAGTGCTCTCATGTTTCATTCTAGATAGACAGTCGTTCATTGTGTTAGATGTTTGCAGTAAACTAAGCATTAATGTGAGCTGATGAATATTGTATTTAAATGGCTTTTCCAGTATGGAAATTCATAAATGGCTTTTCCAGTATTCGTAATATTCCACATTGATAGTATTAGTTTAATAGTATTTATTAAACTGTGTTGACAAATTATTGGATTTGAAGTCTATAATATTTACTTACTGTAATTGTCATTCATCATATTTCATGCTTCTACACTACAGTAAAGTCACCAAAGTACAGAACTATGTTTGATGTATTGGGCTCTGATTGGCCTACCAGGGCAAGTATTCCACAGTCCTCAAAGTGGTACAGCCCAAATTCCACAACCCAACAGTCCCATCAATGAATGTACTGAAAAATTATAATAAAAAATGCAAGTTAAATATACAATGACTTAAATACACAGGTTTTGATATAAAGAAAATTAATGAAATAAAATCTTGATGTAAACTGTAGTAACTCACTGAAACCTATGTCTGCTAAATCAAAACTGTAATATGTTTTAGGTTTTTTTTTTTTTCTCCCCCAAAAGGCATTTGGGTGAGGTTTATGTTGCAAAACTATCACAGACCAGGAGCTCTAGCTGTTGTTTGTTGATTCAGCTCTGGCCAGGGCTGACGGTCCTCAGGGCACATAGCTCCTTAATGTTCTTCTTCGTTTCTCTTGTTGGCTGCATCGGAGTCCATATGACCTAGCCAAACAGCCTTCCTCACCTCATGTAATAAATGTCGCTCTGCGAGCTCAGCACATCCAAAAGGCACTTTAGAATTTCAGTAGCAGCGCTAAAAACATGCAGAAGTAATGTGTTGACTTTAAAATCCTTCCAACTTGTGGAAGGAGGAGGCAGTCTAAAACAATATCCGCCAGACTTCAGAGCACTTAATTTATGATTTGACTGTAAAGGGCTGCAGTTGTAGAAATAAATTAGGCACTGATGTGTACAGGCATTTCTGTATGCCAGTACCTTATGGTTTTGTGAAATGCCAGCACTGTGTACAGGTGATATGATACAGTATGTATTATGGTTAGAAAACGCTTAGTAAATTAATGTAATTAACAGATGCTGTAGAAAAATGTTATGTTTCCTGCAGCATCAGCCAGCATGACATTTAGGCAGTGGGTTAGTGATGGTCTGTGCTATATTCTATATAGAACTTTAATGGTGTTCTAAATAACCTTTTTAAGGTTATGTAAGTTTATTAGCATATATTTTATCATTAATATTAATATTATTAATATTATTTGTATATGTTTATTAATATTGTTTTTACCCTTCTATCTGCCAGGTCTTAAAATATTTTGCAGCCTCTATTAGAATTTTACAAGATTTTACATCACAACAACATGTTGTTTCAATTAGGTACTTTCATTTTTTAACAAAATGTGAAATTATACAAAAATGACAGTGCTTTAACAACAGTTACTGACACTAAACTATATATTGACTCTGAACATAAATAAATGCTTAAAAATACTTAAAGTAAAACAAAATAGAAAATAGTGTAAGGAAGACCAAGTTCCAGTGAACTACTGTATTTTTATTTTTTTACGTCCATCATTATGTGTATTTTGTGTTGTGTTGTTGAGTGGCAATTTCTCTCTGCACATGATGAGGCTGTTGGAAATAGCAGCATCTGAAGTGCACAATTGAGTTTAGAGTTACAATGTGTCTTCTACTATTTGTTTATGTAAAAACATTTTTTAAAACAAAGGAAAAAGTAATATGCAGTTAAGGGACAGCTGTGACTGGGTATTTTTATGCATAAAACCAAATAATAATGAGAAAGAAAAAAAATCTAACAATATGTATTATAAATTCAGTATTAAAAATTCAATGTCTCTGTTACTTACTTAGTGGAGAAGTGGAGAGAAGTATCCCCAGCATAACAGAGCTTCATTCTTTTAGCAAAAACAAAACAAAACAAAACAAAAAAAAAAAAAAAAAAAAAAAAAAAAAAAGAAGAGAAAAGAACTTGTTTGTTTAGAAATAAACAAGTAAAAATAAGTAATAAGTTAAGTAAAAATAAAAGTACATTTTAAGAAAGAAAACACAATCTAGTGTAAATGTACCAAATAAAGATAATGATCTTAAATGACTAGTATTTTCTTTTTTTTTCAATTCCATAAAGTACTCCTTTTTTAACACTGATTATATTAAATAAACAAACTTACAGACAATGGCCTCTTTGGCAGGAAATAACAGAATATTGCTTTTATCAAACAGAAATGTGCTGCTGTGTCACTGTTGTTGTGAAGAGAAACCATTGTGACCTCTAACCTGCCACATGATCCATTCTAACCAATTAAATAAAACCAAAATTAAATGCCTACTTAAAAAGTCTGATCATTCCCTGTTGTTTTTTTTTTATTTTTTTTTTTTTTTTTTACAAATACCACTATTAACTAGAAATGTCCCGAGGTCGATCTCAAGGATCGGGGCCAAGTTTTTTTTTTTTTTTTTTTTTTTTTTAACTGATCGGTATCAGCTCTTCTAAGCCCAATCTTTTATTTTACGTCAGCTGTCATGCCGGTGCGTGTCTTCATGCTTTCTTACCATGTTGCAATTATTCTGCTTATTGTACATATAAAATACAATAAGTTTATATATTTATATTATATGTAGAAACTTTTTATATATTCAGCAGTCCCATAATTGTGACCACACAGTCTGTTTACAATGTCTACCACTGTGACTTGTTTACATCTACCAATGACAAGTATGTGCATATTATATCATATTATATCATATTATATTATATTATATTATATTATATTATATTATATTATATTATATTATTAATCTCTGCACAGCTGTATACTTTGGATTGATTTTAATAACTTTAACCCTCTGGGGTCTGAGGGGGTTTTAGGGCCCTGGAGAAGTTTGTGTTATATGTTTGTGTTATTGAGAAAACATTTATGCATGGTTAGTGAAAAACTAAAAATTTTCACGGAAAAAAAAAAAATCACTGAAATAAGGCTATAAAACACATACAGAACATTTGTTTACAAGACCTTTTAGAAGTGTGGATGTGGTAGACTAGAGTTTTTCCTACAAAATGATGTGAAAATCATCCTGTTCACTCATTCAGTATAACAATATATTGACTTTGTAGTACATATTTTGTGTTAGAAAGGCCGTATACAAGGGAGTGACAATGGCCATGCATATTTAGTAATTCACACATGAGAGACAAAGGGCCATTTAATGAGCCATCAGTATTACTGTGAGGCAGGTAGGAAAGAATGTGAAGAAATTGAAATAATGGGGGGTTGATCATTTGTGTTTTATTTACAGCACAGTATAATCAAAATATACACTGTGAAGGTACATTATTGAACATACTGATCTAAACAGTAAGACTTGAACAGTAAAGGCCCGTTTAAGGCCCTTTCACACGGGACGCGGCAGTCGCGAATGTCTAGTTCATTTTCAATGGGAGACATGTGGAAAGCGGCAAACCGCGGGCGGTTTCGCTGGCGGCGCGGAGGTGGAGCGCAAGCGGTGCTCGTGCATCCAAAATCCTGCAGCCTCCACGAGCACGGCGCTTCGCGGAAGGTGCCGCCAAAGAGAAATATATTTTATCTTTTTGTGAGCGCCAGCGGTAGCCGCGTCGGCTTTAATCTATCAGTGAATAGATTATTAACAGCAAATCATAGAACATTTAACTGAAATTATAAGGGAGTGTTGAAGATGGAGGAGAAGATAGTTTTTTATGCTCTTATGGCAATTCTTCAAAAACAACTCCACTTGTGCCAAACAGAAAAAAATTATAATGACAATAATTAATGACAGGATGACACAAACACAAATTTCCGTTACGTTTTATTTAGTTTTTAGTAAATACAAATGTGACCTTGACCGTTGTAACTATGGCAACATCCGCTGCTAAAAAAAAAAAAAGATGAAATATAGCTGCAAGCAGCAATTGCGGGGCCAGGCACAAAAGAGGCAGAATGAGGAGTTAAGCACGGCAAGGAGCAGCAGACCGACTACAACAATGAGTAACTTAAGCCATTTTAGGATAATATCAGTTGAAATGGCTGAAAAATCATAAATACAACCAATCGTAATAAAATTTAATGGCTTATCACTTTTGACCAACAGGTGGTGCTGTTTTCAAATTGATGTGACGTGTTCTGTGTGAAATGACAATGACACACACAAAGTTTGCCGTCATTATGTCAAAGCTTTGCAGAGATACAGCCTCAGATGTAGTTTGGCATCTTTCCAACAAATTTGTTGATGCGCTAAACAAAAACGGTTTCGTATATCGACACGAAATTCATAACTTTTTTTCCAGCATAGTCTGAAGATAATCTGAGTCAAATTTGGTGAAGATCGGACTAACAGTCTGGGAGGAGTTCGAAAAAGTAGGTTTTGTACATTAATCAAAATGGCAGACAGGAAGTTTGGCCAATTTCGGCATAATGGGTATCAATGTTCTCGACTTGACCCAAGGAATCTATTGGCATCAGTTTCATTCCAATAGGCTAATGTAAACAGAAGTTATTAGCATTTTTGTAAATTTCATTATTAATGTTTAGTGAATGGCGTATTACTTCTGACCCATAGGTGGCACTGTTACCAAATTGATGTGACTTGGTCAGAGTGTGGTGACAATAGCACATATAAAATTTGGTGTCAATATGTCAAAGCTTTGCAGAGATACAGACTCGGATGCAATTTGGCATCTTTCCAGTAAATTCGTTGATGCGCTAAACGAAAACGGTTTCATGTATCGACACAAAATCCATAACTTTTTGTTAGCATGGTCTGAAGATGATCTGAGTCAAATTTGGTGAAAATTGGACTAACGGTCTAGGAGGATTTCGAAAAAGTAGGTTTTCAACATGAATCAAAATGGCGGACAGGAAGTTCAGCCAAAATTGGCAAAATTGGTATCGGTGTTCTCAGCATGACCGAAGGAATCTATCAAAATCAGTTTCATTTCAATAGGCTAATGTACGCAAAAGTTATTAGCATTTTTGAAATTTCGTTATAACTTTTGACCACAAGGTGGCGCTGGCCCCAAAATTTTTATGTACATTCAGGGCATGGTGCCGAACATTTTTGTAATTAATGTCGAAACGATACGCTAATCCGTTCTCAAGATACAGCATTTTAAAGCTAAATTCAAAATGGCCGACACCCAAAATGGCTGACATGGGAAAATTGGATATGGTTCGACTCGGTATGACACACCGAATCTAAAGAGACCAGTTTTGTTATTTTTGGACAAATCATTCAGACGTTATAAAGAAAAATAGCCATTTTTCGTATCTCCTGACCACTAGGGGGCACTGCACCGAAACACTGCAGTTAGCCTCAGGTCATGCTTGTTATAACACACACCAAGTTTGGTGTCAATATGACAAACGATTACGGAGATATAGCCTCACATTGATTTTTGCTAGCTTTTCGTAGAATTCTTTCGTGTGTTATTCGTGTGAACGGCTGGACGAATCGACTTGAATTCCATAACTTTTTGCCAGCATGGTCTGAAGATGATCTGGATCAATTTTTGTGACAATCGGTGCAACAGCCTAGGACGAGTTCGAAAAAGTAAGTTTTACGAACAATTGAGAATAGCGAAAAAAAACTAAACCTTACGATTTTTGAATTTTGGTGTGCATTCAACTCGGCATAAGCCAAGGAATCAGAGGAAAAATGAGTTTTTGTTGTGTGGCTTACGGTTCAAACGTTATTAGCATAAATCTTTTGAAAGTTTGGACAAGTGGTGGTGCTAGAGAGTTTGAGTTAGAGACTCCAAACTTGCTATGGTTAATGTTGGGACTGTCCTCTATCAGTGTGCAAAATTACCGCGCAAGCTCCACCTCCGCGCCACCATGTCTCCTTAAAAATTAACTGACACTCGCGACTGCCGCGTCCCGTGTGAGCGGGCCTTAGCTCACCTTGTGCCAACATTCTTAGACTCTAACATTCATAGAGTTACAGTGTAAACACTCATTCTACTTTTATAGCTCGTGGTTTTATAATATAAAAATATTATTTTTCGGTAACAGGT
>NW_026128466.1:0-8980 GCF_022985175.1 Labeo rohita
GAGAGCGTCTGTCTCAGCAGCTGGCCGTCCTGTGGAGGGAGAACCGGCGGCTCGCGCTGCACACGCACACGCTGGAGACCCAGAATGCCGAGCTGCAGGAGCAGAGCGGGCGGCTGGAGACGCTGTACAGGGAGAAAACGCGTCAGCTGACCGACACCGTTCACAGACTGCAGGAGCTCGCAGACGCGTCTGAAGAACTGCTGAAGGAGAACACGCTCCTCAAAGTGCTCCTCAACATCCTGAGAGAGAGAGACGGACGGGACGCAGACACACGGGACACGGACGGAAAGGAAGAAGAGGGACAGGACACGGACAAACGGGAAGGAAAGTGTGAAGCTTCCTGACGACAGATGATTGTCATGGCGTCATCTTCCAGAAACTTCATCTTCATCTTATGTTTTACAAATCAAAATCAACAGGAGAATAAAAAATTATATTTGAATAAAGAGAATATTTGTGTACATACTCTCTATTACAGGTAAATAGTGTATTATAGTAAATTATAACACCTGTATTACTGAAAATTACTGATGATATTATATTATAATACAAAGACTCTAAGGTGAATAATTAAGATTAATGAGAATTAGAAGAAAAAGTATTTCTGTTTTGTTGAAAGGTTTTTTTTTTTCATTGTTCCTTTAACTCTATTTTCTATAGATTAATTGGTGTTGCTCAGACAATATCGGTACATTAAGGTTACTTCAGTAACTCTGAGGTGATTAAACATGTGGGTTGATCCAAGTATATATAACTGCAGACCGGAGATCTCCAAAACGGAGTGGGAGCTTCAAAATAGAGCGTGACTTCCTCCCATTGACAGACAGGCACATGACACGCATGTGCAATTTACCCCCAATCCACTTAAGCGCAAACTCCGCCCCACAGCTGATTCTAAAGATTTTATTGGTTGTGTCAATCACAGTGTTGATTTCCTACACTATACTACTAACCCCTAAACCTACCCCACACCTTACCCTAACCTTAACCAGTGAAGTTGACTGCACGGTGTGATTGGTGCTGAATAGTGTGCCAGATAAACCGTTAATAAGATTATGCGATTTGAGATAGTCTGGCCTTTCCGTAACTCCCCAACCAGACCTCACTGGAAAATTGGACCTTTTTAGTTACATCCAGAGTCACTACCCCCTCCTACCCTGTGAATTTCAAGCCACGGGATGCCCGTTGCTAAAAGGGGTCATCGGATGCCCATTTTCCATGTGTTGATATGATTCTTTAGGGTCTTAATGAAAAGTCTCTAATATACTTTGGTTAAAAATTCTTAATGGTTTTGTAAAACAACACCCTTTTTACCTTGACAAAATCAGCTCTGCAAAAATCATCTCATTCTGAGGGGTTGTTCCTTTAAATGTTAATGAGATCTGCTTGCCCCGCCCCTCTCTTCTCTCTGTGGAGTGACCAACCTGTTTACTTTAAACACATTTAGCTGCTAAATTTCATAACTACCACGTTATTAGGAAAGGCGATCACAAAGATTTATAAAAACCCCTTATACTCACTTCTGCTGTAAGTGAATCTGGATCATGAATGATTTGTGTGAACACAGACGGATATATGTAGATCAGGAGGTTCATTCCCTTCACAAACAAACGTAATCCACTGCATCTTCAGCGGCTCAGATGTCGGGAGTAAATGACGAGCACTATGTTCATTATTACATCCAGCAACACAACACCTCAATCACTCAATCAGAGATATTCTTGTCTAACTTACATCCCTGCTCCAGCATCAAAACAAAGAGGTCGGACTGTTACAGCTGATCTGAGGTCAGACGCTCATGTCAATCAACTATTGTGGGAGTGGCCTCTGTCATGTGACGCCACAACCACAGGCATCTGAGAACGACTCGATTTGAAAAAGGGGATATTATTTTTACAGATTAATTAAAAACCACTGCATGGATTTTTATCATTATAGGGTAGATTTGTACATACACTGACAACACACATTAATGTTCAAACAACATGAAAAAGTGAACTTAGCATCCGATGACCCCTTTAAAACAAAGCCATAGAGTAAAACTTTCCGCTGCATGTCACTGGAACAGCTCACGGGTGATTCCCGTTTATATCATTAATCACTCCTCTCACTGAGCATATTTATTTATATAGCGTAGTTTATTTTATTTTAGATCAACTACAGACAATGTTTAATTTATAAAGTTTAGTTTTGAAATGTAAGTCAGTAACAATAGGCGCGACCAGTTCTTGAGGTTATGCCCACTTTTGGAGTTCCCGTCCTATTTTACTGAGGTCAGGCCAGCCGCCAAGTCGAAAAGAACGGTCAATCTAGCCGCCACTTTATTTCGACGGTCGCGCATAAACTGCATATTACGGTAAAAGCGTCAGAGAACTGATCCAAATGGCAGTGCTTTTACGTGATTTTAGCTCTCATATATGTATGTGTGTGTGTGTGTGTGTATATATATATATTCTCTGTCTCTACTTTTAAAAGGCTATAAAAATAAAAGTTCTAGATTGCACAGATCACTTTCACCTCAGATTGAAAGTGCACCTTGCCACAGTGCTAGCAGCACAGTTTCAGGATTCTTTTATTTTTATAGCCTTTTAAAATATAGACAAAACAGTGTATAAATCAGATTTGGGTGGGCTCTTATTTTTGTAATTCCACATCAGATAATCCTGAAACTCTGCTGCTAGCACTGTGGTAAGGTGCACTCTCAGTCTGAGGTGAAAGTGATCTGTGCAATATAGAACTTACACACATACATACATATATGAGAGCTATGGTAAAAATCATGTTCTAGACGAGCACTGCCATTTGGATCAGTTCTGACGCTTTTACCGTAATTCGCAGTTTATGCGCGACCGTAAAAAAACAAAGTTGCGGCTAGATCGACCGTTCTTTTCGACTTGGCGTCTGGCCTGACCGCAGTCCCATTTTGGAGATCTCTGGTCTGCAGTTTTACATACTTGGGATTGAAAGCAAAAGTTAAACGTTTATGGATGAGAAGACGCCATTTTAGAGACTCAAAAAGCTTTCACAAATGTTACTTAAAGGTCAGTTTTATTGTTTCGATATCATATCATACACTTATTAACGGGTGTAGATCCGTGTTGTTGTTAGCTTCTTGGTTCGGTTTTGTTTGAGAATCAGAATAGCCACTAAACCACCTTTATTTTTTCGTTCCATGAAAGAAAAAAAGCTTGATTTATTATTTTTCTATATTTCTTATGTGTTGATGCATATGAAGTGAGTTGTTTCAAGTTTGTTTGTAATGTCTATAAAGTCAGAGACACATTGTACATTGAAATATGTGGGTTTTTGGACCGTAGTAAAGAGTTTGCGGTTTGATATTCTGATTTCTTTTGTCTATAAATACACATCACACTGTCATAAACATGCAAATAATCCCGAATATGGTTCTCCATGATTTGTAAATTCTGGTGATTCTGTGCCTTTTGGCCGAAATCATTTTTTTTTTCCGATGCGACTCTTAATGTTATAATGCTTATAGCTCCGAAACTGAGCAGACTGAAACCAGTGTCATCTGAACCAGCTTGATCTGTGGATTTGTTCACAGCAAAGCTCTTGTCCGTACGGTTTTCCAAGCCCTTAGAGAAATCATACACGTCTCTTTATTGACTATTGTTATTTGTGGCATCTTCACATTTAAGCTTTGGTTGTTGTACGTTTCCTTAAGTCTTGGCTTCATTTTGCTTATTTGAGTAAATGTTTCACAGTATATTTGTTTGTCAGTTGATCTTTCCTGAGCCCTTATGTACTATTCTGATTTGTGAAAACTTTCACAGTTAAGTTTTGGTCAGCTGGTCAGTGAAGGTACAGCTGACCAGTACTAACCTGTAAAAGTTTTCACAAATCAGAATAGTACATAAGGGCTCAGGAAGCCCAATTTTGACAAATTTACTGTGAAACATTTCCTCGTACGTGAAACGTTCATTAGAGACGTATATGATTTATTTAAGGGCTTAGAAAAGCGTTATTCACTGGAACAGCACCGTGTGACATTATGATAGAAGAAAAAGAGAGAAGAGCATAAAGAAACACTGATACACAATAAATAGCGATTGTGAAAGTTTTCACAAATCGAGTTTGACCTAAAAACAGTGTTTTTGTATTGGAGCAGTCTGTGTGTTTAATGGTAAAACACATTAAACACGAAGAGCGCTTATTTTTTACATTCCTCACTATAGCGGACTTACCAACGGGTTTACAGACAAGAGCTTTGCTGTGAAAAAATCCACAGATCAAGCTGGTTCAGATGACACTGGTTTCAGTCTGCTCAGTTTCCAACTTTCGGAGCTATAAGCATTAAAATTATTATTTGCATGTTTATGACAGCGCATTGTGTATTTATAGACTAAAGAAATCAGAATATCAAACCGCAAACTATATTTACTGCGGTGGGGCGCAGCTTTTCTAGGCCTGTTTCATTTCATATTTTAAGTTCACAGGATTTTCTTACTTTATGTAAAATAAGGGTTTGTGAGTTTAATCGGACGGCATTAAATTATATTTAAACACTAATTTTCACAGCGTTAAACTGCATTATAGGGGCCTGTTTTATTATCATTTTATTCCACTGCAAGCAATTCAAAGTAAAACTGATGTATCAGGCCTAACAAGACCTAATCTAATGATCTGGGCTGTGTTTAGGGCACTACGAACACTCCAAAGGTGTATCTTAACTACAGGTGTAGCTTTTCAAGGTGTGTTCCTCGAACTATACCTGAGGAGGTTGCTTAAGATACACCTTCTGACCTGTGACGTTACCGGGTGCTGTTCATGACGGTGGTGCTGAATTGGTTGTTATCGATGATTCAGAAATGGATTATTTACTCTATGCAGGGTCTGCTTCAGTGCGTTATGTGAGAAAGCGGTGTTCTTTATAAAATAAATGCTGATTTAAAATAAAATACAAGGGGAAACAAGCTGCTTAGTAATTGGACAAAATAAATAAAAAATTAAATCCTTCCATACACAAGTCCAACAAAAATATTTTGGTAAGAGTGCTTTCCGACAAGAAGCACTTCAGAATTAGTTGAAATTGTGTTTATCAGGACTTATGAGATCTTATAAAAAATAATTCAAATTACAAACTAAATCCAACCCTGAACATTTTATCTAATTTCGAGCCAACAACCTCATGACCAAACATGTGCATCATTAACTGGCAGTACTATGCCTTTACTGGTTTTTAAAAGAGTCATTTATATGATCATAATAAATGTTCCATAGTGTCTTCATTTACTCCACAACCAGGGTCGATTGCATCACATTGTTGGTGTAAATCTGTAATTTCTGTTGTTGGATGAGCTACTCAATAAATGCACAACACGCAAAACAAATAATCAACAGCTGCCATGCAGAAAAAGAAGAGCTGACAGCAGCTGAATTTCAGGACTGAGAGGATACAGTAGCTCTGTCGAGTTTGTCTCAAAAAAATTGGACCAATGAGATCTAAAAGCCAAGAGAGTAAAGTTTTAGTACACACTATGGCTCCACAGACGGCGCCGTCTTTGATTTTGCACAGTTATTCCCTGTATCACTGCCATAGTTTGACCAAACTCCCCACCACAATCAGTCCCTTTAAATAAGCCTTTACTGTCTAACGGTTTAGCAGATGATGTGCCTTTGGATAATGTAGCCAAATAAAAAAGCTCTCAGCTGTCAGTGTGATGTGATTCAGCACTGGGTGTATTACAACTTAAGAATTATATTCACATAGACTGAGATGCAAAGAATTCTGAACTGTCAAAAGGGATAAAGTATAGCTGTGGTTCAGACAAACCTTATGAAAGTATGACTTACAGAAGATAAACTTAACTAAGAACATTTCTGGAAACACATATTAAGGATAAGGTACAGCTTAAGGTGTAACTTAAGAATGAGATTTTGCTCTCATGATGAACAATCACATGATGAACCTACAAATGTTTGTTTTTTCACTCTGGAAATGTGGATGAGTGACGAGCACAAGCTACTGCCGTCTAAACTCACATTAAACTGTTCTTTATTTTTCTCCTTCCTCCTTACAGATGATGATAATTTCACTAGTAAATCAATAGGAGCTGTGTTTACTTGACCATCACACACATAGTTTCCCTAAATAAGATGAACTTCTCACATGGTGGTTGAAGTGAAAAGGTAATTTGTTATTATTTTACTCAATGCAGTTGTCTTTTGTGCATTTATAAAGACAAAATTATGAATATATTGACATGTTTTCTATAATACTACATACAGGCTAGGTATTAGTTTCTCATTATGAAGGACAGACAGAAAGATGCATCTGAAATGATGCAAAATTCTCAGAAAACACCATCTCCTGATCCCAGCTGTGTGTCTCTGAAGAGTGACAGATCAATGCATCATCTTCCTCCCGACCTCAGTGATGGAGCAGTGACCTCTGACCCCAGGTGAGACACTGTATATTACAGACAATAACCTGATTTCACCTGCTATATTGAAATTTCAAATGATGATCAGGTGGGAAAACCTCTGAAATAAACCAAGCAATGTGATAGTCAGGAGATAAAGACAAGTTCAGAGTTTGCACCATTATAGTTATTATTATAACTCACTGTTTAGTGGTCTTTACACACATGATTACATACCTTCTCATGTCTTTCTGAAATTTACTTGACTCAAGCTGGCATATGCATGATTTATTTATTTATTTATTTATTTATTTATTTGTCATTTAGAATGAAAATCAACAGGAATGATAAATAATAATAACCACCGTCATTTATAATAAATACAGTCCTTAATACTGCATCATGTGTCGTCATATTACTTGAATCCGTTAAGACTGATCATCCCATATTCATGAGAATCTAAGTGAAAGTAGATATTTCATGCAAGAAAAACGTATAATCTTTTTCTGCTGGGTTCCAGGTCATATTGGCATATCTGGTCATGAGAAAGCAGACATCAGTCAAATTCCACCCCCTGATCTCAGACAATTTACAGTGGGTATGGAAAGTATTCAGACCCCCTTAAATTTTTAACTCTTTGTTATATTGCAGCCATTTGCTAAAATCATTTAAGTTCATTTTTTTCCTCATTAATGTACACACAGCACCCCATATTGACAGAAAAACACAGAATTGTTGACATTTTTGCAGATTTATTAAAAAAGAAAAACTGAAATATCACATGGTCCTAAGTATTCAGACCCTTTGCTGTGACACTCATATATTTAACTCAGGTGCTGTCCATTTCTTCTGATCATCCTTGAGATGGTTCTACACCTTCATTTGAGTCCAGCTGTGTTTGATTATACTGATTGGACTTGATTAGGAAAGCCACACACCTGTCTATATAAGACCTTACAGCTCTCAGTGCATGTCAGAGCAAATGAGAATCATGAGGTCAAAGGAACTGCCTGAAGAGCTCAGAGACAGAATTGTGGCAAGGCACAGATCTGGCCAAGGTTACAAAAAAATTCTGCTGCACTTAAGGTTCCTAAGAGCACAGTGGCCTCCAAAATCCTTAAATGGAAGACGTTTGGGACGACCAGAACCCTTCCTAGAGCTGAGCTATCGGGGGAGAAGAGCCTTGGTGAGAGAGGTAAAGAAGAACCCAAAGATCACTGTGGCTGAGCTCCAGAGATGCAGTCGGGAGATGGGAGAAAGTTGTAGAAAGTCAACCATCACTGCAGCCCTTCACCAGTCGGGGCCCGACGGAAGCCTCTCCTCAGTGCAAGACACATGAAAAAACACCTGAAGGACTCCAAGATGGTGAGAAATAAGATTCTCTGGTCTGATGAGACCAAGATAGAACTTTTTGGCCTTAATTCTAAGCGGTATGTGTGGAGAAAACCAGGCACTGCTCATCACCTGTCCAATACAGTCCCAACAGTGAAGCATGGTGGTGGCAGCATCATGCTGTGGGGGTGTTTTTCAGCTGCAGGGACACGATGACTGCTTGCAATCGAGGGAAAGATGAATGCGGCCAAGTACAGGGATATCCTGGACGAAAACCTTCTCCAGAGTGCTCAGGACCTCAGACTGGACCCGAAGGTTTACCTTCCAACAAGACAATGACCCTAAGCACACAGCTAAAATAATGAAGGAGTGGCTTCACAACAACTCCGTGACTGTTCTTGAATGGCCCAGCCAGAGCCCTGACTTCAACCCAATTGAGCATCTCTGGAGAGACCTAAAAATGGCTGTCCACCAACGTTTACCATCCAACCTGACAGAACTGGAGAGGATCTGCAAGGAGGAATGGCAGAGGATCCCCAAATCCAGGTGTGAAAAACTTGTTGCATCTTTCCCAAAAAGACTCAAGGCTGCTTCTACTAAATACTGAGCAAAGGGTCTGAATACTTAGGACCATGTGATATTTCAGTTTTTCTTTTTTAATAAATCTGCCACAATGTCAACAATTCTGTGTTTTTCTGTCAATATGGGGTGCTGTGTGTACATTAATGAGGAAAAAAATGAACTTAAATGATTTTAGCAAATGGCTGCAATATAACAAAGAGTGAAAAATTTAAGAGGGTCTGAATACTTTCCGTACCCACTGTATATTGCTCTGTGCTGTATTGAAATTCAAATCTTGGAAATAAAGCTTGATGTCTTTAAATCTGTACCAAATGTAATTAGTCAGATGTTATGATTGAGTAACATCTATTTCAAGCTCTTAAAAAGCCCCTAAATTACATTATCTGACAACACTAACGTTACCTGATTTTGTTTCATTTCGTCAATGGAAATGGTCTGAAACAAAGTCACAGCTGATCTGCATCTCTATTCAAACACAGCTGTGTTTGTTTATGAATGAACGTGCGTTTTTAAACGAATCTGAGTCATTAATTCATTTAACCATTGGTAAAGAGAGTCACTTGCTTCATTTCTGAATGAGTGATTCAGTGATAAAATCAGTGATGTACATCTGCTGACAGTTTTAGTTTCATTTTTAAAGTTTCATTTTATCTTTTTAGTTATTTAAATCATTTCATATTTGG
>NW_026128467.1:0-8956 GCF_022985175.1 Labeo rohita
AGACGGCAATTGAACTACCATGATCAAGGCCCAGAAAGGTAGTAAGTGTCAGGGTCATGTGTATGGAGCCGAGGACGAGGAAATATAACAAATGGGCTTTAATGAATAAATCCAAACTAGGGTACAGGACAGGAGCAGAAGGGGAACACACACTAGCATAACGTTAAGATCAGACAGAGACCAAGAGACTGAATCAAACTTATAAAGGGTAGCAAAGGAGACAGAGACAGGTGTAGATAATTAACCAATAACGACTTAACAAGAAACAGAACAGGAAAGACCAAATAAGGGCACAGAAGGGCGAAACCAACAAAACAGTCCACAGGGGTGTGACAGTAAGGACACCCTTAAAATAATCCATGTGACATCTGTTTCTCAACTGTAATGCTATAAAGCTATTGCACATGCATGCACCTTTCTGGCCTTCAATGTGGCAGTTGTGTTGCTGTCTATTCAAAATGAACTATAAATATAATATAATATATATTCATGCCACATAGCTTATAGAAAATCTTTCAACTAAATGTTTAAAACATAGAATAAATAACATCAAAACGTTTATTTTAGGCCCTTTATGGAAATCCTGATGTTGTCATGTGATTATTGGGGAAAGAAAATCGGGTAAGGCAGTCAAAAATGTCTCGGATGTCCCAGCCATTTTTGAATTGTGTCATATAATAAATCAATTTGTGCTATTAAAACCTTATAAATCAATGGAAAATAAAAATGGCAATAAAAAATATATATATATATATATATATATATATATATATATATATATGTGTGTGTGTGTGAATACATTAATGAAAAAATAAGCATGGCTCAATGTAGGCAGAAAATTATTACGGAACGGTCAGTTTTACGGTTCTGTATATATATATATACATACATGGGCGACATTTGACTCTTGAGTCGGGGGGGGGGGGGCAAGAAAAAAAAAATTAGGTAAGCATCAAAACAATCCCCTACCGTATTGCAACGCACCAAAGCAGTCAATATAGCGCAGTCAAGAATAACGTGAGGAGGTTGCCAGCGTTACTAAACTGTGGACGAGCTTTTGACTCTTGAATCTGGCAAAGCTTCCCGTTTTAAGTGTCAGTTGACAGCCTTTCATTTTTAACCAAATGTGCACGCTGCTTTTCTGATTCTCCGTGTCTTTTTCCCGTGTCACGTGACGTATCCGTTTTAATTCGTTGTTACTAAAGGTGAAACACGTTAAGAAAAAATGAACGATCAGTTGTGGGACTATTTTGTCATAAATCGCATACTATTCATTCCTGAACTTTACCGTCCGTTACTGGCAATGAAATTAGGCTACTGGTTGATATGTCCCGGTACAGCCCTGCATTGCAGCGCGAGCCCGATTTTTTTACGCCCCTATAGGGCCGGACTTCGGGCCAATTTTCACGTCACAGTTCAGACGCGGGACGGGCTTCGGCCCCGTTTTAGGCTTCTTCTTATTTTTATATTTTAGACATTCACCAGATATTGCGATGAAAAAAATCCATTCTGGTGGAAACAACGTGAGACTTCACTTTTGCTTTCACTTTCGAGATCGGCTCGGAAGGCGTTTAGTGTCTCCGTTAGCAGCAAGAGCGAGCGCGCCTTCAGCGCAGCTGGAACAGTTCCGCCTTCAAGCGCGCGCAATAGGCTAAAGCTTGCAGCAAAGCACCGGCAAAAGTTATTACCATAAATGTGTCGGAGGGAAATAGTAAGGAGATTTTTGAATTATTCATTAATAAACTAGTGTTTTCTGAGTCAGTGTTGCAAGGATGAAGTTGCCGATCCTGACTCGCCATCTCCTCTTTGCATGCGCCTTTAGAGATAAATGCATCCTTAAAAAATACATAATGAAATAGTTTTTGTTTTCGATTAGCTTCATTTCGTCAAGTTATAATTTAAAGCTTTCTATAGATATATGTATAATGTCTGTGAGTTATGTATTCGCTGAGTTTCGGAGTTTAGGTTAATTTTTGTGAAGCGTGTTCAGACGACAGAGCGCATCATGTTTGTTTTCTTTATGTTAGAAGCACCATTTGCAACGTTTTGTTGATATTGTGAGTGCACACAAATAAAAGTAGACCCTTTACAGTTTGGAATAATGTATTATTCTTACTTTTATCAGCAAAAATGACGGAATATTTAAAATGGTTTCCACTGAAAAAAAATGCAAGTGATCGCGCTGGCGCCTCCATGTCCTGCAAAGCGGCTTTAGTTTCCACTCTCCACACAAATGATTGGATATGCGCCTAATAGCACACATTTATCTAGGTTTAACGTTTAAACTAACATTGATTTATACTTGAACTGTTTTATATCTATCTATCTATCTATCTATCTATCTATCTATATATATATATATATATATATATATATATATATATATAATTATTATTTTTTTTTTTAGGCAAGTCGTGATGATTTGAGAAGGCAAAATTGATCAAACAGACTATGATCAGTCTTCCGCTGGCCGTTTTGTCGTTACTTTAAAAAACAAAAAACTTATATTTAACGAACAAAAATAAAAATGCTTCAAAACGTTTAAATTAACTTGATAAAAAAACGAAATATAATCACTTTGCCATTGCATACAAAACTGAACTATTTTAAGCTGAAACAGTAGTGTAAGCTGTTTTGGGAGAAGAGGGCTCGGGTCGAGAATTCTGATAAGCTGTCGGACAAGGGTCGGGCGGAGAACGAATCCAGTATAAATATGCAGATGTCATCCCGAAACATTGCACCATATAAAACGAAAGTTTCATACAAAATCTGAACGGATTAAAGCCTAGAAAGTGCGCTCACTTTATTATCACGTATAAAAGCGTCACTCATCTCAGTTCATCGCGATCTCACAAGTTCTGTTATAATCAGTAAAGCTCTCTAAACTACACAATGAGTCTGGCTATTCTGCCAGATCTTCAGTTGCTTTTGCTTTCGTTTGAGGGCATTTAGCACCGTCTAGTACCTCCGTATAACCGGGCCTGGGCATGGCAAACCGCTCCATTTGCAGTGTGGCTGACAACGGGGACTAACCATCTGGGGGGGCAACTGCCCCCCTTGCCCCCCACCCCTAATGTCGCCCATGATTGTACATTTTACATGCTAGTCTACATTTTAATATTAAAAACAATATTAATAGTATAGCTATTAGTTAAAAATATTTTATTTAATTTTATAAATAAGTCCGGGCTTCGGGACAATTTTCACGTTATAGTTCAGACACAGGCTGGGCCTCGGGTCTGTTTTATTTTATACACACCAGTTATGGTGATGAAAACAAATTTCCGCGCTGGTGGGAACAGCACTAGACTTCACTTTCACTTTCGCTTTCGAGACCGGCTCAGAAAGCCTTTAGTGTCTCCGCCAGCAGCAGCAAATCAGCGCAGCTGGAAGAGATCCGCGTTTAAGCACACGCAATTGGCTGAAAATGGCAGAAAGCACCGGCAAACCTAATTACAATGAATGTGTCGGAAAATAAGGTGATATTTGAATTATTTATTAATAAACCAGTGTTTTCTGAGTCTGTGTCGCAATGATGAAGTTGCCGATCCTGACTCACCATCTCCTCTCTGGACGCGCCTTTAGAGAAATGCATCTTTACAGATTATATTGAAAGAGTTTTTGTAAAAGAGTATTTGTTTTATTTGCGTTAAGTAATAATTTCAAGCTTTCTATAGATATATGTATCATGTCTGTGAGGTATTTATTTGCTGAGTTTCGGTTCATTTTTGTGAAGCGCCCCTGTTGAGGCAACAGAAAGCCCATCATGTTTGTTTTCTTTATTTAATAAAAGCACCGTTTGCAAGGTTTTGTTGATATGAGTGTACACAAATAAAATAAAACCCTTAACAGTTCTGAATGATGTATTATGAGCAAAAATTACGGAATATTTTAAATTGGTTCCACTGAAAAAAAAGTCATCGCACAGGCGCCTCAATGTCCTGCAATGCCACACTCTCCGCACCAATTTAGGTATGCGTCTAATAGCGCACATTTCTCTTTTTTTTTTTTTTTGGTTTAACGTTGAAACTAACATTGTTTTACTTGAACTCTTTTGGGTCTATATGTATAGATTTTATTTTAGGCAAGTCGTGATGATTTGAGAAGGCAAAATTGATCAAACAGACTTTGTCAGATCAGTCTTCTGCTGACCGCTTGGTCCTTACTTTAAAAATAAAAATATGGCTATATTTAATGAACAAAAATGCTCCAAACGTTTTTCTAAAGTAACTTAACAAAAGAATGAAACGAAATAAAATCACTTTGCCATTACATACAAAACTGAACTATTTCAATTGATGAAACAGTAGTATAAGCTTTTTTTGGGAGAAGGGGGGAAAAAGACGGGCTCGGGCCGATAATTCTGATAAGCTGTCGGAAAAGGGCCGGGCTAGGAGAAATATATGAGGCCCGTGCAGGGCTCTAATGAACATTTATCCTAATACTTTAGTTATTATTTAATGTTTGTAACACAGCAATGTAGCCTATACCGTGTATCCTGGTCGTGAAGCTTGTTCAAACATAAATCAGCAGTTGCGCGAAAGCAGGTTTAAATATTCCGATGTGATTGCGATTTCAAAGGTTTTATAGGCATGGCGAAACCATTATCATATAGCAATAAGATTGCGTTTGTTTGAATCGAGATCGCGATCTTTTAATGAATAATATATATGAGCCTATAGCCTATGTATTTTTGTATATCATAATTTGTACCAGACCTCAAAAGTTACCCGGGCCCAGGCCCGGGCGGCCCCCCCCCGGTTAAGCGATCCATGGTTGTTGCTGACTTTATTTGAGTATTGTGACGTATTTCCAACTGAAATGGAATATTAGGGGCAGGGACAGCACTAGTGGAGGGAACAGGTGACAGAGCGCATAGGGCTCAGAGGTCCCCTGAACGTGATTTTGCGATCGCGACCGATCAAATGTTGACAATAGTTAGTAATAAAAAAAGGTTCTGTTCTTCATGGCTAAAGTAGCAGTGTGCAACCAAGTAATCAGCCATAACTATCAGCTATAACTTGCAGCGCCCTCTGCTGGTAAAAAGCTGCTTTCAGCAGGCTATATTGGTTGGGCTTGGACAGTGTATTTGCAATTGTGGGTTGTTTTAAACATGTTGTAAAATGGGGACATTTCCAGGCACAGGACACCAAAAAAAAAAAAAAAAAAAAAAAAAAAAACTTTTCACTGCACTTTACTGTTGTATAACTTTGTTTGGCTTATAATTAACTATAATTTCTTCTCCAGGTGTTTCTGGTGTTGAGAAAGATGGAGTGTCAGCATTTGTGACGAAGGGAGATTCAGTCACTCTACACACTGATGTTACAACAAACCAACAAGAAGATATAAAATTATATTGTAATAGCATTCGTATCGCTCAAATCAGTGGAGATCTCAGTTATATATGTACAGACATTCAGTGTAATGAAAATACTGAGAGACAGACTAAAACTGAACAGTCAGACACTGAATTTTATGAATTAAAGAGACACTGGATTTTATGAATTAAAGATCATCAGTATCAGAAGCAGCAGTAAAAAGACTTTCAGTATTACTGTTCATGGTGAGTCATTTAATACATTTATTGAATTTTAAAGATGTAATCTTTAAACGGTTCAGTTTGAAGTAAAACTTATTTTTCTCCTATCCTTTTTATGAGGTGTTTGTTTGAATAAAGATTTCATGTGAAATAAGTTTATACAATGTGTACAAAACAAAGATACATGTTGCTTTTCAAAGTGCATAAATATCCATAAATATATCAGCTGTTAGTTTGTATTTCAGATGTTCCTGCAGCTGAACAAGTTGAAATTAATAGAAAGTCAGTAAAGGTGAGAGAATCTGTCACTTTAGATCCTGGTGTAATGAAAAACCCAAATGATTTGATGAAGTGGCATTTTAATGACATTTGCATTGCTGAAAACAGTAATGAACCTGGAAATATCTGTAGAGATTCAGAAACAGACTGAAGCTGGATCACCAGACTGGATCTCTGACCATCACAAACACCACAATCACAGACTCTGGAGTTTTTTTTTATTTTTCACAATCACAATCACAGCAGTAGATTCAGCATCAGGAGATTCAGTGTTTATTTATTTATTTATGGGTTTTTTTTTTTTTTTTTGCAAAACGAGAGCTTTGACTCACATGGAGTGTAACATTTCTAGAAACATTTAAAAAATTTCTAAAAGTTTCCAAAATATCTTTTAAAGAGACATGATCACTTTATATGACAAACAGATTTAATTCAAACTTTATTTATACAAACACTGATAATGGCCATAAGTTTGGAGTTTTTCTTTCCCATTACAGCATCCATGTAAATAATTTGTTGTTTTTGTTTATGTGATTCTTACCAGTCCGAGAACTCGAACATAGACTCTCAATCTGAGGGTGTATCAAGAGTTTCTTAAGGAAGGTGATCACACTAAAACTAAAGGAAGGTGATTACAATAAAACTTTCTTACCAATTTACATGCTTTTATTTTGTAGAATGTTGTCTTAGCATAAGTTACTTCTTTTGTCACGGTTCATGGGTTCACAGACTCATTCTCGCTCTCTCTGTGTGTGTGTGTGTGTTGGGAGTGTGGGGGCATGGCAGTGATTGTTGTCCAGCTGTGGCTCGTTTGGCTCAGCTATTTAACACCTGTGTTTTCCGTCCTGTGCTGTCAGATTGTTTGTTTCTGTTTGTGTGTCGAGTTGCATGTTCCAGTTTCTCCGCTCCTGGATTCTTTGCCTGGATCCTGTTCCGGTTCTATTCGTTTTCCTGTATTGTTTCCCGGATGTGTGGCTGCCCATTCTTGTCCCTGTGCTACCCGGAGTATTGATCATCCACTTGCTTCATGTCTGGTTTCTGTTTATTGTGTTACGTTGAGACGTGTGTGCTCTATGCATAGCTCTCGCTCTTGCATGCATGCTCTCCCTCTCTCGCTCTCTCTCTGTCTTTCTCTCAGGTGGCCCCGCCCTAATTGAACGTGCCGGTACGTGCCCAGTGGTTGGGTGAATCTGGAACTCCGCGTCTTTTAAAAATGAAGCGTCGCAGAGCTGGAGTGTGGGTTGTTGTTGGTGTTGCTATTTGGAAACTGTGTTGTAAAGAAAAGATGAAATATTGTATTGGGACATTTGTGTAAATATTGTTGTACAGTTTTTGTCACTTTACCCACCTAGTGTTTCCTTGTACAGTTTTTTCACCGATTGTTTCTTTTTGTTCTTTCTTTTAATGTGGCTGTGTTTTTGCCCGTTATTGTAAATATTGTAAATACACCCTTTTCCGCACAGAAGCTGTAGGGGTTGGGTGCCTTTTTCTTTTGTAAAATTCGTTTTCTCCTGTTTTTCAAATAGTCAGGGAGTTAGTTTAGTCCCTGTATTTTTGTTTGACTTTTTCTTTTAGGGTATTAAGTTTCTTTGGGAAAGTTAGTTTCAATTTTTGTTTGTTATTTTGGCCTTGGCCCAACCATGAAGTTCATTAGCTTCTTATTTTGAAAAAAAGAAAAATAAAAAAGAACGAAAGATCAAAGGTTTCAGTGTGAAGACCATTATTTATGTTACTCCTAGACCCTAGACCTGGGACGTAACAATTGAAACTTTCAATAAACTCTTATATATTGCACTCGCAAACTGAATCCAGTCTGGTGATTATGACATCTTTAATATAAGTCTAAACTGTTTAAAAAATAATAATGGATTAAAACAAGAAAACTCAATTTGAAATAGAAATGTTTCTTCACATCATTTACTGTATTATTAAGGCACAAATGTAAACAATCTGCAATGCCTTTATTAAATTACAAGCAACTGATTAATAGCATTTATGAATTTGACATTATAACGATTTACACATGCATATAAAGTCCTTAGTAGAGTATTCAAAAACTAAATCGTCGCTTTAGAATTATAAGGTTCTATCTGCATTCTGGGGACTTTTGAGAAATTGAGCTTCAAAGTTTTTGAGTTCCATAGATTTCTGTAGATAAAACCTTTTTTTTTTTTTTTTTTTTTTTTTTTTTCTTTCTCTAAAAAAAGGCCCAAAATGGCTTACAAAAGAAATGTTTTTTAGAGTTAGGTTTGCTTGCAATATCACTTTCTGTTGGGTGCCTGGGCATGTTGGGGTGATGGGGAATGAGTAAGTAGATTATATAGTGAAGGAGAGTTTAGGAAGAGAAATAGATATCCGTGTATCCTTGGGAAGGGTGGACCTGAAGGAAAGAGTTAAAGAGTTAATCTATCGATAAACTAATCAGAGTATAATGATTGTAATTTGATTCACTTTGAATAAAAGCTTCTGCCAAATAAATAATATAGATGAACATAAAACCAAAACTATGTTTTCAAAGTAGTACGCATAATAGCACAATTTTCTTAACTGTTTTCATGGAATATAGTTATTTATAATATAATATATTTGTAATGGTAAATATTTATTATGAATTTGTGAAACTACTTGGTTGTGTGGATGCTCAAATACCTTATATGTTTGGGGAAAGCAGCTATAAACAGTGATATGATGTTGATTAAGTTGTTTAGCATCATGAGACTCGTGTGTGTTTGTCTGATGAGTGAAGGTTTAGGCTAAATCAATGAACTTATGCTGTGTTGTTTTTGTGTATTATTTTAATGGATGTCGCCATTATGTCACTACTCATAATCCTTAGAATCTGCAGAAAAACATTTTGCTTTCTATAATAGTCGTTCACACCAAGAGTCCTGTGGGTATAAATAAAACGGTTCTATATTTGACTTTTGGGGTACATGGGAACCTTCAAAAACATTCAAAAAGGAGTTGGGACAGAGCTATTGTCTTTACAGAGATTTGTTTTCATACTTCTGTATGACTCAGTTTCAGTTTTTGTTGTTCTTTACACGACTTTACCAGTAGATGTCCTCAGCATGCACATTTTGAGTGCATCAGTAAATCTAACCCAAATCAAACACACCTGAAGCAGCCAATCAAGCT
>NW_026128468.1:0-8937 GCF_022985175.1 Labeo rohita
ATATATAAAATAATAATTTGTTTACGTGACTTGATCTGAAGTCTCGCGAGACGTTGGAGAGGCTGCTTCACGAGAGTCTGCTACACATCACCCGCTTAAGTTCAGCGCGTGTTTAGAAAGATGATGGCTGAAGCAGAGGATGACGTGTGTGAGCTATCGGGGGCAGATCACCCGTGGCCTCAAATCAACTCTATTTTTTCACTTCAAGATGTGACAAAGAACAGTTTCATAATGCGATGCAGGCTGTGTGCACCAAAAAAAGTGACATCTCTGCGTACAAAAATTCCATCTCCAACCTGAAAAAACATGTAGCGGTAAGTGTCAATATGATGCTTATTAATGGTAATTTGGTAACTATGGGCACTTTGACCTTATAGTACCATATTTCACACACTGTCTGAATGTTTGTCCTCATATGCGCGCTTGTGCAAGCAATGACAAATATCTTGTGAACCATACAAACAACACACGTTCGTAAAAAAATGTTCATTCTAAACGTCTGCATGTTTTCATATCCATTTTCCAAAAAGCTAAATAAATTTAAGTGCATACTGTGACGTTATACACAAATTCGTACACTAATGTGCCCATCACAGGACTGAGATAGGCTACTTTACTTCAGCCTATGTTTTATATAAACAAAACAAAGAGACTTTCAAGGAGAGGTGTGTGGAAGCTTTCCAAATAGTTTGAAATTCAAGGTTTTCGCTTCATATCAATCAGATCAGAAGTAACTAGTAACGAGCTACTTGAGTAGTTTTTCCATTAGGTAGAACATAGGTTATCAAGACAACATGCCAACACTTGTAATAGTTAAAATAATTTTAAATGATCTAGTACGCACCTCCACTTGTTGTTTGGAAAGCCTGAAATGACTTCAAAATTCTGAGGGACTGTATAGAGGGACAACCTCCTCCACAAAATTCAGTATTTTTGGAACTGATCTATATCAGTGTGTAAATGTAAAAAAATATCAATATATGTAAATGACTAAAATTGTCATTTCACTGTTTTATGTGAACTGGGATAGATTTCAGATTATTAAGGTTTCCAAGAATGTTTAACTTGGAATGAAACTCCATCGTTATTTAT
Organism: Labeo rohita; assembly: GCF_022985175.1. NCBI lineage: Eukaryota > Metazoa > Chordata > Actinopteri > Cypriniformes > Cyprinidae > Labeo > Labeo rohita. The sequence goes on from NW_026128468.1 coordinate 1,093, forward strand.
TTGTATAAACAGAAAATAAGTAGCTCCCTGTATTTAAAACAATAGCAATCTTACAGAGAGCCAAACATTATACCAAGTAAATACTAAGTAAATTTGGTTTGTAATACAGTATTTTTATTTATTTATTTATTTGTTTGTTTGTTTATTTGTTTGTTTTTATTTATTTATTTCAGATCAGGTAGTAATCAATTGTTTAAAAAACAATACTTATTACACTGAACCTTTACTCACCTTCGTTGCTCATTGTGCTCAATTTCATAGAACAATAATGGCATTTCTATAGCTTCTAGTTCGTCTGCAATAAAACAAACAAACGCCACGTGATCCGCCATGACTGAGTGAACTACGAGAGCCCCGAAGTGTCCGACTTGAAGCCTCCGTTTTCAACTCCGCCCCCGACTGCTCTCAGCTACTCTCGTTGATCCCCATCTGTAGCCGTAGATGAAGTCGAACACACGTATTTTTTTGCTGTCCCGTCCCAATCACGTGATTTTGTTTCCCATCCTGTGGGATACCCGAAAAAAATGTCAGCCAGAAAACAGATTCTTGTACATGCAACGCTTACATCTACTCGTAAAATGTTTTCGGTTTTGTTTTTTTAAAAAGAACTTTTTGTTTTCTTATGTGGGAATGGACAAGTAGGCTATGGGAAAACGTGGACAGTTTGAGAACTTGTCTAATAGCCTAACATTTTGATCAGACCAAGTCTTTAGCTGTGGAGCACAAAGGCACTTCCTTGTTAATGTAAGTAAGCATAAACTTCTAACTTAATTATGAATCACTCAAGAAACACGATCAAATATGACAAATAGAGATTGCAATATTGTAACGTGTGTTATTGTTACATCCCAGTGGGTGCCGGGCCTGTTTTTTTATTGGCTTTGTTAGTATGAGGAGAATATCTCAGTTTTATATTCTTTGTGCAATCTTGAGGTAGAATGTTTTTGAATTTGTTTCACGTAAAGCTCAGCCAAGATGGAGAAACAGATGATCATAGCTGTACATTTTTAAATAAATTTAGTAGCAGAGCTACAGCAAGTGATTTTAGTGCTGGAAATCCGTTTGTCCTTTGATGAAACTTAGGCGTCCTCATTGAAAGTGCGGGTCATGGCGTCTGCGCGGACGCGCCTGAAAAAAAAAAACGAGCGCGTCGCGACCGCGTCACTTCCGTTGTGAGCGCGGTTGCCGCGCGTCTACATTTTAAATAACGAACTTGAGCGCGCAAAAGACGCAATATGTGAACGGCCCCTAAAAAGTCCGGAAACTGCAGTGATGGAGGAGAAACTTTTGGTGTCTATCGCGGGTTACCCGGAGCTGTATGTTTTAAGTTCTTTGCTGATATGACAGTTTACTTAACAGCTAAAAACCAAAGATTTTAGAGCGCTCGCGCTATAATCCTTTGCTTAGATTGACAGGACGGCTGATTTGATGGTTGCCTAGCAACATAAAAAACCGCAACGCACTGCTCTTTTTTAAAAAGTCACCAGAAAAGGGCAGTGCGGTGCGCCTCTCCTTTTTTTTAGTTCTAAAAACAAAAAGCGCACCGCACTGCCTCTTTCTGGTGACTTTTTCAAAAAAGAGCAGTGCTAGGCAACCATTTATGTTGCTAGGCAACCATCAAATCAGCCGTCCTGTCAATCTTTGGTTTTTAGCTGTTTAGTAAACTGTCATATCAGCAAAAACCTTAAAAAACACAGTTTAGGGTAACCCGCGATAGACACCAAAAATTTCTCCTCCATCACTGCAGTCTCCGGACTTTTTAGGCAACGGTAAAACTTTCGTCACCACAATAGAAGGCCCGCCTCTCCATTCATTCGATTGGACAATGGAAAAAAACGCTATGACGTCGGGCGCATAAACAGCGCGCATAACGCTCACTGCCAATAGAACACAATTCAAAAAAGGCGCCTCTCGCTGCAAAAACGCGTTCGGTGTGATCGCGGCCTAAGGATGTTTAATCACTGTATTTTTTGTTGTCACTTGTTTAACAGAGGTCTTTATCAGTGGTGGAGATCAAACTGTTCAGATCCATCATGGATGAAACACAAACGTCTGGAGATGAAGTTTTTTTTCAGGATGCAGGTACTTTGAGTAACACATTACATATCTTTTTTAAGTAAAGAAAAAGAAGAAGAAGAAAAATATGTATTTTGTGTATGGTTTCTAAAGTATAATATTTATTGAAAACAATGAGACCATAAAGGCTCCAAAAGTCATTTTCATAAAAATACATTTTTAAGTATATTATTTTATTATATTAAGATTCTCATCATAAAGGATTAAATCTATTGTGTTTTAGTTCAGTTCATCAGAAGAGATCAGAAGCAGAGCCCAGCTGTGTGTCTATGAAGAGTGATGGGTCTATGCATCAGCCAATAATGTTTAACAGTGGAGATTCACAGTCTGGTCTCAGGTATAACGTTTGTATAAAAATATTATTATAGCATGACATTTTATATTCTCATGTCACAGTACAGTTCACGATTTTTGTATAACCATTGTATGAAAAAATTATAAAGTGTTTTTTAAACTGAATTTGATAATGATACATGTTTTGTTGGTACAGTCATTTAAACGACTAATGGACCCCCTTTATTAATGGACCCTCTGGGGTCTGAGGGTGTTTTTGGGCCCTGGAGAAGTTTTGACCTGTCCCGACACATGAACAGATCCTGTTCAACTGTTGAAACAAGTAAAACATACCTGGTATTTCCAATGTGTTCGCTGCTTCTTTCCATGAACTGAAGAAAAAACAGTCCCATCATCAGTAGTCATTGATGGGGCTTATTTTACCATATACATGTAGAATTTAAGTCCAGTGTAACAGCTTCTGATGTTGGTAGAATACTGGGACTGTCTAATTTAACACGAGCACAATGTGTACATTGTACATAACTCATTATTTTGCTGTGAGTACAAAGTACACTAAATATAAAGTGGGGCCTGATTAACTTAAATCTCTCTCTCCTTTAGTCCAGTGTTAACTCATGTCACAATGTGATTTTTTTTTATTTTACAGCCATGAAGTCCTCAATGCATTTAGATCAAATCTGATGAAGAAGTTTGAGTGTCTGTATGAGGGAACAGCGACGCAGGGAAACCCAACACTGCTGAATGAGATCTACACAGAGCTCTACATCACAGAGAGTGAGAGTGGAGAGATCAATAATGAGCATGAGGTGAGACAGATTGAGACACAATCCAGGAGAGCAGCAACAGAGGACACAGCCATCAAATGCAATGACATCTTTAGACTTTTACCTGGACAAGACAAACTCATCAGAACTGTGCTGACAAAGGGAGTCGCTGGCATTGGAAAAACAGTTTCTGTGCAGAAGTTCATCCTGGACTGGGCTGAAGGGAAAGAGAATCAGGACGTCCAGCTCATATTTCCACTTCCTTTCAGAGAGCTGAACTTGTTGAGGGACAAAAAACTCAGTCTGTCAGGTCTTCTTCATATCTTTTTCCCTGAAACTAAAGAAATGAAAATATCCAGTGATAAATATGAAGTGTTGTTTATCTTTGATGGTCTGGATGAGTGTCGCCTGTCTCTGGATTTTAAGAGCAAAGTCAAACTGACTAATATGTCTGAATCAACCTCAGTGGACGTGCTGCTGATGAATCTCATTGTGGGGAATCTGCTTCCCTGTGCTCTCATCTGGATCACCTCCAGACCAGCAGCAGCTGATCTCATTCCCTCTGAGTGTGTCCATCGAGTGACAGAGGTACGAGGCTTCAATGAGCCACAGAAGGAGGAATATTTCAGGAAGAGGATCAGTGATCAGAGTCTGGCCAACAGGATCATCTCACACCTGAAGTCATCAAGGAGCCTCTACATCATGTGTCACATCCCAGTGTTCTGCTGGATCTCAGCCGCTGTTCTAGAGCAGATGTTGAGTCAAGCAGAGAGTGGAGAGATTCCCAAGACTCTCACTCAAATGTACACACACTTCCTGATCCTTCAGACCAACATCAAACATGAGAAGGACTATGAGAAGAAAGTGAAGGATGAAGACATGATCCTCAAACTGGGGAAACTGGCTTTTCAGCAGCTTGTGAAAGGAAACCTGATCTTCTATGATGAAGACCTGAGAGAGTGTGGCATTGATGTGACAGAAGCATCAGTGTACTCAGGATTGTGCACTCAGATCTTCAGAGAGGAGTTGGGCTTGTATCAGGGGAAAGTCTTCTGCTTTGTTCATCTGAGCCTTCAGGAACATCTAGCAGCTCTATATGCACACCTCTCCTTTACAATCAACAACATCAATGTGTTTGATCAAACAAAACAAAGTCTGTTTAAGTTTTTCAACCAGAAGAAATGTAATTTACTATGTGAGCTGCATCAGAGAGCTGTGGATGAGGCTTTACAGAGTAAAAATGGACATTGGATCTTTTCCTCTGTTTCTTCCTGGGTCTCTCAGTGGAGTCCAATCAGACTCTCTTACAAAAACTACTGATACAAACAAGAAGCTGCTCCTACAACAAAGCAGAAACAGTTCAGTACATCAAACAGAAGATCAGGAAGAATCACTCTGCTGAGAAATCCATCAATCTGTTTCACTGTCTGAATGAACTGGGTGATGATTCACTGATGCAGGAGATCCAAGATTATCTGAAATCTGGAGAAATAAGAAAAACCAAACTCTCCTCTTCACAGTGGTCAGCTCTGGTTTATGTGTTGCTGACATCAGAGCAGAAGATGGATGTTTTTGATCTAAAACAGTTTATTGGAGCACAAACGAAAGCAGATGAAGTTCTTCAGTATTTGTTACCTGTGGTTAAAGAATCCAGATCAGTTTGGTAAGTAACACTGAAAACAATCACTCCACTTTAAAAACTTGACCACATATATGTGACCACATAAACACTTTTTTTGTACATTGCTAATATGCAAACAATGCATTAATTATAAAACAATTAATTAAATAATTAATTAAAACAACTTAAAACAACAGTCAATGTTTCATGTTCTTTAGTCTCTTGTAGGAGGCGTGAGGAAGAATTTTTCATCCAAACTGTTATCATTATCATAGTTGAGGTTGTTTGGAGTATGGGGGTCACATGACTTGGTTCAAATTTTCTGTAGTTGTTTTGTCAGTTTGACCTAAAGCCAACATGTACATCCATGGGGCTGGACATTTAGAAAATGTAGACAGTTGGCATATATTAATCTTACGTTTTTTTCGGCAAATGCAATACTACTGTTAGTATTAATTGTAAACATTGTCTTAAGATGTTGAAAAAGAAAATTAAGTCATATGTTGTTCATGTTGTTTATATTTTCAAATGTGAATATCCACTGAGATTTGTTGCCAGATTAGGGTATAAAAACAGGATTATCCTCAATATTTACAATTAATGGTGTCACAAGGTAAACTGTTCCCCCTGTTCTAGTTATTCTATTATTGTGCAAGTTGGAGTGGTATAGGTTGGTGAGTGCATGAGGGGTGCAGTGGGATGTTTTTAGGGGGTTTGGTGAAGGGCTACAACGATTAATCGAACGATGTTGTGAAGCCGGTACTTTGATTAGTAGTAAAGGGTGCGTTCAGCTGGAGCGGCAAGTAATACACAGTTTTACAAGTTTGGTGTCGAATGATTTTGAGCGCGATTTTGGTAAGTGCTGGGGATGGTGATGGAGGGCCTAACAAATCACAGAAAATAGCCCAGTAATGTTCCCAGGTGGTAATGGGGATGGTGGGGGCCTAAAAATCACAGAAAATACACAGTAACCACAGAAATCACAGAGAAAAAAAAATAAAAAAAATCTCAGAGTTAGGGAGGGGGATGTTTGGGGATTATAAATTGCATCAAGGTGAGTGGATCCCCCTCAGTAGAAATTGCATTCCAGGGCCAGGGGCCCTTGGGAAGAGCCTTATAGGCCCCTCCTGGCCTCTGGGCCCCCTGTACACAGTCCCCTTTCTATTTATTTTGAGTTTAAAAATTGTGCAAATATTAATATGTGCATGTAAAACTGATATTATTATATTTAGTTGACTACATTTTGCATTTGATCAAATAAGATCAAAATCTACTGAATCATCCTCAGTTTCCTCTCTCTCAAAAACTCCACTGATGAGCCATTGGTTGTGGTACATGAAAATAAAGGGTCTGAAATTTTGGTTAGTAGTTGACCTCCTTCATCTTGACAAAACCAGCTTGTAGATGCTGTTGCTTTCTTCAGCATCTGCTGAGTTTGAGACAGCATCTTTGTATCATTTAGTCAAAGTACTCAATGCAGGTAGTCTTTCAAGTAGGCCTTTCTAGAACACATCCAAATCCACCACTCCAAATGATAAAGCTCTGAGTGCTGCTGTGCCCAGACTTGCAAAGTAAGAAGTTAGTTCATTTTGTGACACATCACTGAATTGTGGAATGGCTTTGTAACTCATTGCCATCCATTAAAGCAGTGTTACAAGGTTCAAACACCTTGACCTCCTGAAGAAACTTTATGGCTGGTTGCCCATCTTCCATGTACTTGCTGAGTTTATTCCCTGCATTGCTTATGCCTGGCTAACTGTGGCAAGAATCTCAGTCTTAATAGAAAATGGGAGTACACGGTTTGCAAAGTGCTGTGTACATGCTTTATACTGAAGCTCCATATTGGCAGTGAAGCTGACATGCAGATCTTCCAGATAACAGAATATGTTGGTGGTCACTTGACGTCCACCCTGGAAGATTCTGAGAGGCTGGAGGATGACCTTGCATTTGTCAACCTTGATGATCATCTTGGCATTTAGAGATTGAGCCAGATTTGTCTCTTTAAGTGTCTCATGAACTTTTACCACTGATGGCAGTGAACATCTGCCACCAGGGATGGATCTACCGGGGTGGCACGGGGTGGCAACTGTAACCCTAAGAAAAAGCTGTGCCACCCCAGAATTATCACAGAATAAAATATAAATGTAAGCAGTGTTTCACGTGCTACTTTTCAGCAGGGCCGTGCACAGACCTTTTGAGGGGCATGTGCTGAAACTGAAAAAAGGGCACCCCCCCCAACCCCTCCACCACCAAAAAAATAACACACAATAATATTCTTATATTATATTTAATTAGTATTAATAACTTTTATACAGATACTATATACATATAGAGGGTATCTTTAAAACTAATTACAACAACACACCTGGCCTTCTAGAAAGTTAGCTTTACCAATTTGCCTCCTGGGTGGTTGTCTGTGTATTATTTGTCCTGTGTTTGTGAATTGGTTGTGCAATCTCTCTTATTTAGTTGTGTAAGATGTTCATTTTCTTTTTTTTTTCTTTGCTTTGCATACATGCAGATTACATTCTGCATGATAAAATATATAGAATGCACAGTGACCTGATGATTCTCATTCTCATTGTGTAAAGGTTTTTTTTTTTATTCAATACAACATTATTACAGTAGTAATGTTTATACATGTGAACACGAGCGGGGAGTATACAATACTAGATTTTTTTTTAAAAATCTAGCCAGCAGACACATGCATAATATAATAGCATCGTAAACTTTAACCTACCATGCTGTGTGACCATAGGCTATATAATATGATGAAATCATATCATGTAATTTACATGCATCAGCACATTCAGCAGATAGCCATAAAATCAAAATAGCAATTTCTTATGATATATTTTACGATATAATTCACTCCATTCCTTTCCCAGTTCACCAGCCACTTACTTGCATGTATTTCGGGAGAAATTGGTGAATGTACATGCTGTAAATCCGGCTGACAGGACTCTCTGAACGGCAGCGCGAACAAACATGGTGGCGCCCATGTCATGTTATAGATCACGATCCCGATAATTTATAAAGGTTTTAAAATGGCAAAATACACTCACGTACACGTATTTGTGAATCAGA
>NW_026128469.1:0-8925 GCF_022985175.1 Labeo rohita
GGTTTGCCTTTTGGGCACTTGAAACTTTGTTTTTCTTACTATATTTTCTTTCTGTTGATGCAGCAATGCAAATGAAATAAAAATTTTCTGATTTAAAGGGGAAAAAAAAGTAATAAGTAGGTTGCTTTTAGAAGTAATCTTCTAATTCTGATATTTTGAGTTCTAAATCTTTCAATTCTTTAGCTAATCTTTTTTTTATATTTATTTATGATCTTTTACAATTTTATTGTTCTTCTTATCCCCCTTTGAGAAACTTTTTTGGGGTTGAGACAATCCTTCAATATTTGTGGTAATGTGCTCAAGTCAAAACTTCAACATTCAGCACGTGAATCACAACAATGGTAACAATTCAATTTTATTTATTTTATTAATTGTGACAATAACCATTATATTATTTTATTTTCTCTTTTTTGTTGTGTTACTACTGACACAAGTCAGTAAATAAAATTAGCAAATAAAAACAACAACAGTAAAACAAAGCAATTGCATAATTTATTCATCCGCAATGCACTCTAGGAGTCAGTGAGTAGCTATACAAGTCAGTGTGAGCCTAAAGTAAATGATTAAGTACCCCTACAGTTCTTTTTAGTTACTAGAACTCTCGTGTAAGTAAACTATACTAACTAAGAATTTGTCACTACAACATACTATTCTTTTTTTTTAAGGCAATCGGTTTGCATGCTTTTTAAGTAACCCAACTAATTAGTTTTTTACAGTGTATGCACACAGTGATTGGCTGATAGGGGAGGGGTCTCTGTCAGACATTTATTCATAGAAATATTGTTGTAAATGTTGCCATATTCAAATAAAGTTTTAAAAGTGTAAAAAATGTTGCCACATTCAAATAAAGAATTTAAAATGCAGGTTTAAAATGCAGGGTAAGTGTCATTATTAAACAAGTATATGTTCAAATGATTGACAGCGTTTTACATGTGTGCTTCTTATAAACGATTAGCTGATATGCATATAAACAGACTTTTGTAAAGGGCTTTACATGCTTTTAATGACACAAAAATAGCCGAGAACTGACACGAAGTCACTGGGTGAGGAGAGGGGGCGGGGGCAGCAAAACTCTTGAAAAGGGAATCAAACTGGTCGCTTTGAGCGCAATTGGCTGTTTGTCAGGCTAACCACTAGGGGTTTTCGGTGCCTGACGTAAAGGCTTTTTAACAGAAAATATTCATGGCTGATACTGAGATACGCAAACATAAAGAAAACCAAACTGGACGAAAAACAGCTGTTACTTGCCCAACGATTAATGAAAACAAGGATATAATCAAAGGAAAATTTGGAGCTGGATAACCTCCAAGACTAAAAAAGTTGTGTGGGAATATGCGTGCATATAAATGCAGAGTGTTTCTAAAAAGTTTAAGTTCCAAGGCAGATATTCCAAGGCCAAATATTAGGATAGTTGGGATTTGATTTTAGTGATTTATACTCAACGTGTTCTTCTGCACCGCAAGCCTGTGCTGCCTGCCCGCGCACATCACCAAATTCCCGGGCCCCTGTTCCTAAAACATCTTAAAGATAAAAGTAGCGATCTCATAACTTACTGATTTAGGAGAAAATCTTAAAAAATAAGGGGTTTGTCTAAATTTGGACTCCAAAATCGAAATGTGGGGGATGGAGGGACTCAAGTCACTAAGATCAAGTCCAAAACTGTCCTAAAATGGCTTTTTGGGCTGTCTGCCCAAAAAGAAACGTTTGAAACTTTTGGGATTGAGTTTTTAAGAAGGTGTTTTTAACAAAAAGGTTTTTTGACTGTTGATTTCAGGACGGTACTTCACCAACAAAAGAAACCAAAACGCCCAGATCAAGGTTTGAAATCCCAATGTCAGCTCCGGGTGCAATAATTTTTTAAATAAGGCAAAGGTTTTTAATCTGCAATGTAAAAAAGGTTCTAAAAACATTATGGTGTTGAAAATAATGTCAGTTTACCTTAGCAGTTGTTTGTTGGAAATTTCAACTCTCCCTCTGCCTGACTTTGAAAAAGAATTTTCAGCGTTTTTCCCGTCATTTTTGTTTTGGAAAATGGGGTCATTTTTTTTCAAAATTTTTTCCCCTAATTTTTTTTGTCTTTTTTTTTTTTAACAAAATTTTTTTTTTAAAAAACCTTTATTTGAAAAATGATAACAAATAATGCATGTTACAATTTTTTTATGAAAAAGTCTAAAGAGACTCCTCCCATCAGCCAATCATGTGTGCAAGAATGCAGTTGACATATTCATAGTAAAGATCCCCCCGCCCCCCCTTTTAGCAAGACTTTTTCCTTTTCCATAAAAAAGTTTTCCGGTTTTGAAAGGTTTAAATTTTACTTTTAGTAAAGATAAAATTTTTTTTGGGTTTCGGCTCTATCATGTGCATATAATTGACATTATACTTGTTTTTAAACATGATTAACATGATTTATTCTTCATGCACAAATTTGTTATTACCCCAGATAAATCATGTCAGGAAAAAATGAGTTTAATATTCTGGTAATCCCAAAAGTCTAGGAGAATTTTCAAGTGAGTTAGGTTTTTGGGGTACTAACCGCCACATTTTATGTTGTTTTGTTTTAACCCCAGAATGAGTCAAAGTATGGTTTGGGAAGCCCCTGGAACACTAGCCCCCAGCACATAGAGAAATTTCGCACTTTAAATTTGGGCCCAAATTTAAGCTTGATTTCAAAAAAAAATACAGTTTCCCAGCCAGCACCTTATTTAACAAAAAGGAATGCATCAGCTTGGGCCCGTCCGTGGGAGATTTCGAAAGTGGGGGGACAAACACCTTGAAAAAAGTGTCCCCGTCCCCTGTTTACCCATGAAAATAAGTAAGGGAAACACTAACACACAATTATGAAATATTTCTATTACGGGAGTTTTCAACAAAAACCAACACAATAGTGTTAAAACTAAGTTTCAAAATTTTCTTGGAAAAGTTTTCACCCTTTTCCCAACACTGGTCGCATTTCATCCAAGGTTATTGCCATTACTATTTTATGATCCCCATTGATGGATCATAGAGATGTTTGACAGGTGTACCTGTTCACCCAAAAAGCAGTTTTAAAAAAATTTTCGTGATAAATGGGGTTAAATGCAAACAGGTCATTTGAGATGCCGGACACACCATGTGAAATGGTTGATTTCAAAAACCCCGGAACGGGGAAAGGGTCAGAAAAATCAGTTTTACATTTGATTTGGGAGCTATTTTTAGTGCTAAACGTTTTGTGAAACATAGAGAAAAACTTAGGAGTCCTAAATTTGGACTGACACCCCAATTTTTTTAAAAGATTTTCTCCAAAAGGGCAATTTTGGGCTTTTTTTAGCCCAAGATTTTTTGTGAATAGGGGCCCAGTTTTTAACTAAATCACAATCCTTAGTTTTCAAAGGAGTTTCCCGCCCCGAAGAAATATAAATTAAAATCAGCTAACAGTGAAATATAACACCGATTTCCTGAAGATATCACCCAAGGGGAACATGTAAAAGGGAAAAAATAATGGCCCCTTTCAGCCTTGGGAAAAAAGATAGATACCTCTTCATTTTTGCCCCAATTAAGCGGCGATAAGTATGATTTGAACCAGCCAATGCAGTACCCCTAATGCCAACATAATGTTCAAGTCTGTTCAAAAAAATTTGTGTCAACTGTTAACACAGCACTAAATCCCGTACACAACAGAGAGATACAACCACAATGAAAGAGTAGATCATTTGTAACTCTAATAAGAGCAGTCTCAGTCTATGGAGGTCCAAAAAACCCGACTGAAAATCCCCACAGATATCATATTTTGTAGGAAGGAAGATAGTTGTGAGGATACAACCTTTTTTAATATCTTTTATAGAAATGGGAAAAATTAGATAGGTCTGTAATTAATTATTTGTTGGGGGCAAGTTGTTTTTTTTGGGAGGCTTAATAGCAGCCAGTTTTAAGGTTTTGGGGACAATCCTAATAACAGTGATAAATTAATAATATTCAGAGAGGATCTATGAGATCTGGGAAACATCGCTTTTAGGCCTGGTGGAATAGGGTCAGCATACAAGTTGGAGAAGGAGTGGAATTGTTCCCCAGGAATCTATAGCGCACTATCTGATGCGACACTGTAACTGACGGCGCTGGTGACAATTTTTTTCTCTAAATTTTTGATCTTAGAAGTAAAGAGTTCATAAAGTCATTACTGCTATGTGATGGGCATAAGTCAGTGCCTGTTGGTTCTTTATTTTTTGTTAACTTAACTGTTTTGAATAAATACCTAGGGGTTTTTTGTTATCTTCTAAAAAGTCGAAAAGTAATCAGATCTTGCCATTTTAATGCTTTTTATACGATAGGACATCCCACGGCAGTCAAAAACCCCTAATTTTGACCCAGCTGGGCCCCTTTTTTGGGCTGCCCCTTTAGGGGCGAGTGTGCTCGTTATACCACGGGGTCGGGCTATTTTCCTTAACCCTTAGGCGCAGAGGAGCGACTGTATCTGAGTCCCGGAAAAAGAGAGTCAATAGTTTCTGTTACATCATCAAGTTTTTTTGAGCTATTGGACATGCTGAGGGAAATTTAGATAAGTTGGAAGATTACTCAGAAAGCAAACTTTTTTAGTAAAGTGATGGTTCTACCCTACTTGTAATAAGGGGTTAATTTACAGTTTTAGTCATCTGGAGAATCACAAGACTAGATAATGATAAAAATCATCACTTTCGAGAATCTCAATGGCATTGAATCAATTCCATGTGACAGTATTAAGTCTAATTGATTTCGACAATGAGTTTCCCCGACACGTGTTGTCTAACTCCCAAAAAATTTAAAATGTCAGTAAATGCAGGCCAGGGATGTTTTTATTATCACATGGATGTTTAAAATCACCTACTATTGACCTTATCTGTACCAACACCAGCTCAGATATAAAATCAGCAAATTCTTTAAGAAAATCTGTATGGTGCCCTGGTGGCCTGTATACAGTAGCAAGTACAAACGCTAGGGGAACAAAACTTGTTTTCTGGGTAATATAACTCATTTGAAGTAATGCACCATTACTTCAAATGAGTTATACTGAAGCTCCGCTTCTCTGGAGAAACACTGAAAATATTGCTATAAACTGTAGAAACACCTCCCTTTACCTTTTAGATGTGGCTCATGTTTATAACAGTAATCATGAGGAGTAGACTCGTTTAAGATAATGTAATCATCTGATTTTAGCCAGGTTTCTGTCAAACATAGCACATCTAGGTTATGATCATGATCATATCATTTACAAAAAAGCGCTTTTGTAGAGAGGGACCTGATATTCAAAAGGCCAAGTTTTATCATTTGTTTCCCTGTATTATGTAAGTTTTTATTTGTTGAACGTTGATTAGATTGTTACTCTTAAATTGGTTTGGACGTCTTTTTTGTATTGTCTAGCTCGGGAACAGACACAGTCTCTATAGCATGATATCTAGGTGTAGGGTCTCTATGTGCTGAGAATTAACTGGTTTCGGTGACGTGAGGCGGCTAGCAGACGGTCGGATTAGCCAGTCTGTCTGCTTCCTGACCTGGGCCCCAGTTAGTCAAGTGCAAACTCTAAGACTATATGCCATATTACTAGAGAGAAGAGCAGCACCACCCCTGAGGGATGAAGACCATCTCTTTTCAACAGGTCAGGTCTGCCCCAAAACTTGTCCAATTGTCTATGAAACCTATGTTATTCTCGGGCACCACTTAGACATCCAGCCATTTAGTGACGACAGTCTGCTATGTATCTCGTCACCACGATACGCAGGGAGGGGGCCATGGGCAAATTACAGTGTCTGACATCGTACTCGCAAGTTCACACACCTCTTTAACATTATTTTTAGTGATCTCCGACTGGCGAAGTCGAACATCATTTGTGCCGACGTGAATAAGGATCTTACTGAATTTACGTTTAGCATTAGCCAGCACTTTTAAATTTTCCAAGATGTCAGGCGCTCTGCCTCCCGGTAAACACTGGACTATGGTGACTGTTGTCTCTATTTTCACGTTCCGTACAATAGAATCGCCAATAACTAGAGCACTTTGATCAGGTTTCTCAGTGGGTGCGTCACTGAGTGGGGAGAACCTGTTTGATGTTCTGATCGGAACAGAAGAGCGGTGTTTTGACCGCGACTATGCCGTCTCACAGTCACCCAGTTGCCCTGCTGCAAAGGCGAGTTACCAGAACCGAACAATGTACGGGACTTCCTGAGCTAGTAAAAGGACATCATAAAAAAAATTATGTATTTTTTATTTTTGTCACCTAACACTGCTGTAAAAACAGCAAAAATTAAAACCAGCATCCAGTAATAATACCCATGATATGTTAATATCTGGCTACTTTTTAATTTATCATCAATGAATAATTGGCTTTATCTGACCAGATTTTTACTATAACAAATATGCCTTAGAAACACATAGTTAAAAACAACCAGAGAAAAACTGAAGTTATAAAGTCAAGGGTCAAGAGCCCAACAAAAGCAAATGCTTATCTCCACAATGGTGCCTTAAACTTAATTATTTTCAGTGAAACATCAACATCTAAACTTCAGTTAATTCTCAATAAGTTTAGTATGAAAGAAATAAAGTCAGACTGGTTGGTAATAAGTGAAGATGCTGAGATCTAGACAGGTCTGTTAGTGTTTCATGTTTTATATTTATATAAAGAGATTTGACTTTCATTTTAAGGTTTTTGTTTGGCACCCTGCACTGTTAAAAATTGCTGTAAAAAAAAGGCCAAATTTTGACAGTAACATGCTGTTTTCCATTAAAACAGTGCATTCTGGGTATTATTTGTCATTTTCAGAAAAAAGTAGCCTGCTGCTATGTATGGTGAATTAACAGCGTTCAAAATCGACACTCAGAGACTGTTTAAAATCAAACTCTACACCCTCATTCACTATTCCCTACATGAGTTTACTAATATAGTCCACCTTACAGAGAGAATGAAAACTAATGAGTGACTTCAGACACTGACGAACAGCTGCTGTTAATGAGCAGAATCACTGATTGAAAGAGAAACAAGACAAACACAAGAACTATAGAACTGACTTCAGCCACAGCCTTAGATGAAATCAACTGTACATTTAAACAACTCAACACACAGCTTTACCAACAACATTGGATAGAACCTGTGTTATTACCAAACCATAAACAACTCTAGATTTCTTTGTAGTCATTTTTTTTTTTTTGGTCATAACAAACATGTTGTAAACATACACAATTACAACAACCACAGTAAAATTAACCTTAAAATGTCAAGGTTCAACAGCCCAACTAAAGTAAACACTGATCTCCACCGTGGTAATCAAAGAAAAACAAAATCTAAAGATTGAACTCTCTTCTTAAGACGTCTGACAGAAATAAAGTCAGTGTGGTAATAATTGAAGCTGGTAATGCTGTTTTAGGAGTTTAATCAGATCTTGAGAGATTTAATGTCTTCTTTTATTTCAGTTGATGTCATTAAAGAACACTGACTGAAGTCAGTTGTTCTTGTGTTTTTCTTTCAAGGATTTCAGTGATCAGTTCAGTGATTTTGTTTGTTAACAGCTGGTGCACCAAACAACAAATGTAGCTATTTTTAAAATTTATTTGGCAACTTTTAGCAGCTGTGACTCAAATGATAAAAAGGCAAACATTTTGCCTCTAAATTACACAAAAATTGGAAATCAAAGGTCACATATCATGTGAATCAAGTTGCTAGATGCAGCTGTTCAATAATAATTGTTCATTTATGATAACACTTTTTTTTATTAGTTTCTACCTGCACTTGGTAAACAGTTAAAAATATGTAGAAAAATGGAAAAAGCACAGTTCATTTCATTTCTAAGTTGTAACCCGAGAACACAAAATACAATGTGTAATTAAAAAAAAGAACTGAAAAATCAATGCACAAAATTTCTTCAAATGAACACAGTGCATTGTGCCCTATTTTACAGACTTTTCTTAAAGCGATACTAATAGTAACTACCAATACACTGCTTAAGAGTGTAATTTTTCAGAATGTATAGTTAATAAGCAAATACATAAAATATAATTCCATGCTCTATTATTCTATGCAGCAACACTGCCCAGTGGTACATTTTTAAACTTTAAAGGAATATTTTTTCAAGGAAATGTGCCTAGCAATCTACATAAATATGTCTATGTTTGCACAAATTATTCGTGATCCAGCTTCACCTACAGCAGAAGTGAATATAAGAGTTTTTATGCATCTTTGCAAATCGCCTCACCACCGAAGACAGGTGTGGGGTGAGCAGAACTCATTAGCATTTAAAGGAACAGGCAACAAAACCAGTCTGCAGAGCAGATTTTGGCAAGGTAAAAAGGGTGTTTTTTTTTTACACTATCACTGAGAAATTTTAACCAAAGTATGTTAAAGACTTCTTATTAAGACCCTAAAGAATCATATCAACTTGTGAAAAAACGGGCATCCGATGACCCCTTTAAAATAAATAAAAGTAGCATTCTGCTGATGGAGAGTGTTGTTGTATAAACTACAGTAGTGCTCAGTTAACAAATCATTACTTATTGCATCATATTGTGACGGGCAATGAGAGGCGAGAGGCGAGCGGATCCATGTGCGAGCTTTTATTCAATGGACGAGACAGATACATAGTCGAGCAGGCAGGGTCAAACAGGGGCAACAGGTGTAACGCAGGCAAAACGTAGAGAATAATCCTTAAACAAGCAATAATCCACAAGGCAGGCGGCTAGGCAGTCGAAAACGAGGAAACCAGGCAGGAAAGACAAAAAACACTGGGAACTGGGAACTCGGAACCAGAAACTAGGAAACGCTAACAATAACAACAATACAACAATTCAACAATCCGTGACATAAACTGGGGCAGTCCGGGGCTTTATAGGAAGCCTGATTGGTCACGGGGGCTGACGCAATCAGTGCGGTGGAGGATGGGAGATGCAGTCCGAAGTGCAACGTAACAGTCAGAGTGAAATGGAAAGGTG
>NW_026128470.1:0-8913 GCF_022985175.1 Labeo rohita
AGACTTGCAACGTGTGACATGAGCCCTTGAGCCACTTGTGGCCTGATAGTGGGTCTGTTGACCTTGAGGTGTGGAGCTAGACTGGGCTTGGGGTGCTCTGCGGTTTCAGCTGATATACGTGAGGTTCTGGTAAGACAGCCGTTTCATGATTTGATTCATGGAAGTCTGCCGTGACTTGACTTGACTCAGGGAGGTCTGCCGTAGCAGATTGACTCAGGGAGGCCTGCTGTGTCTTGACTTGGTTCATGAAGGTCAGCTGTGGCTTGACTTGGCTCATGAAGGTCAACTGTGGCTTGACTTGGCTCATGAAGGTCAGCGGTGGCTTGACTTGGCTCGGGAATAACAGCAGCAACTTGACTTGGCTCATGAAGATCTGCTGTAACTTGGCTTGGCTCATGAAGATCAGTAGTGACTTTGCTTGACTCAGGAACCACGGCTGTGACTTGGCTTGACTCAGGAACCATGGCTGTGACTTTGCTTGACTTGAGGGCTACAGCTATAGCTTTACTTGACACAGGAGCAATAGCTGTAACTTGATTGGACTTTGGAAGAGCAGCTCTGACCTGACTTGACACAGGAAACACAGCTTTAACTTGACTTGACGCTGGAACAACAGCTGCAGCTTGACTTGACTCTGGAACAGCAGCTGTAGCTTGACTTGACTCTGGAACAACAGCCGCGACCTGACTGGACTCGGAAACTTGACTTGACTCAGGAAACGCAGCTGTAACTTGATTGGACTCAGGAAACGCAGTTGCAACTTGACTTGACTTGGAAACTTGACTTGACTCGGGAAACACAGCTGCAACTTGACTTGACTTGGGAACTTGACTTGACTCGGGAAACACACAGCTGCAACTTGACTTGACTCAGGAACAACATGGCTTGACTCTTGGGGGCACAGCTGTGACTTGGCTTGACTCGTGGGGCAGCTGTGACTTGGCTTGACTCATGGGGCACAGCTGTGACCTGGCTTGACTCGTGGGGCACAGCTGTGACCTGTCTTAACTCGTGGGGCACAGCTGTGACCTGGCTTGACTCGTGGGGCACAGCTGTATCTTGGAGAATAACAGCTGTATCTTGGCTTGACTCATGGAGAACAACAGCTGTATCTTGGCTTGATTCATGGAGAACAACAGCTGTATCTTGGCTTGATTCATGGAGAACAAGAGCTGTGTCTTGGCTTGACTCATGGAGAACAGCTGTATCTTGGCTTGATTCATGGAGAACAACAGCTGTATCTTGGCTTGATTCATGGAGAACAACAGCTGTATCTTGGCTTGACTCATGGAGAACAACAGCTGTATCTTGGCTTGATTCATGGAGAACAACAGCTGTATCTTGGCTTGATTCATGGAGAACAAGAGCTGTGTCTTGGCTTGACTCATGGAGAACAGCTGTATCTTGGCTTGGCTCATGAAGAACAACAGCTGTATCTTGGCTTGACTCATGGAGAACAGCTGTGTCTTGGCTTGACTCATGGAGAACAGCTGTATCTTGGCTTGGCTCATGGAGAACAGCTGTATCTTGACTTGACACAGAAAGTGTAGCCCTGACTTGACTTGACACCGGAGGATCAGGCATCACTTGGTTTGATTTGGGTGTGGCAGAGATGATGTGATGAGATGCGGATGAGATTATTTTGGTTTGATGAGGCTCAGGCGTGGCAGCCATCTTGGCCAGGGACTCAGACGGGGCAGCTATCTTGTGAACAGGCTTGGTGATGGCGGCCATCTTGTGAACAGGCTTGGGGATGGCGGCCATCTTGTGAACAGGCTTTGGGATGGCGGCCATCTTGTGTGCTGGTTGTCGGAGGGCGGCCATGACAGGTGCAGGCCCTGGAGCGGCAGGCGTGGCGTGAGCAGGCCCTGGAGCAGCAGGCGTGGCGTGAGCAGGCCCTGGAGCGGCAGGCGTGGCGTGAGCAGGTTGTGGTATTACTGCAGGATTGCGGGGTCCCTCATCCGCAATACCAACAGTAAAAGGTGAGCCAGTTAAACAGAGTGCAAAGTCTAATCCGTAGCGGAGAATGTCTTTATGCGCCCACGTCATTAAAAGGAACTAAATAGCATAGCTCACAGAAGTCGGTGACATAATCCTCAATGGGCCTGTTACCTTGGCGAAGGCGGAAGAGGCGTGATGCTGGATCCATCCCTAGTGAAAAAAAAGTATACTTTATTGTATTTGTAATATATTTCCTGTTTCAATAGTACATTGCAAATATATTTAGATTTTATATAGATTTTGAAAGCTCGTCCTCAGTATGGGCTGGATCTTTTGTTCGGGGCTCCTGCTGAGGAAAAGGCAGGGTCTGTAGCATCGGAGGGAGAGCCGTCAGAGGCTGACGTCACGGCTGAGACCGCCGCTCCGGCGGGAGGGTCTCAGTCTGTGGCAGATGCCGAAATGGCCGCCGCACTTAAACGGGCAGCCAAGGAGATTGGGGTTGTGTGGGTCCCCCGCCCAGCCCTGAGCCTTCAAGGCTGGATGACTGGTTCTGGGCAGTGCACGTGACTCGAAGCCACGTTCCTCCCCGGTCCCGTTTTTTCCCGGAAGTGCATGAGGAGTTAACGAAGTCGTGGAAAGCCCCCTCTGTCGGCTCGTTCACGGCACGCTATCTCCCTCCTCACCACCCTCGATGGCGGTCCAGCGAGGGGTATCTCGGAGGTCCCCAGGTGGAGAGAGAGCGGTTGCGATGCACTTGTGCCCGCAAAAACGCCGCCTCCTGGAGGCCGCCGAGACTCCGTCCAGGGCTTGTAAGTTTTCGTCTGCGCTTGTAGCGAAGGCTTATGCGGCCTCTGGGCAAGCTGCGTCCGCCTTACACGCTATGGCGATTTTGCAGGTCTACCAGGCTAAGGTTCTCAAAAACCTGCACGAGGGTGTTCCTGACCCAGAAGCTGTTACACGAGCTGCGCTCTGCGACCGACTATGCTCTTCGGCTACGAAGGTTACGGCGCAGGCTCTGGGAAGGCGATGTCCACTATGGTGGTCCAGGAGCGCCACCTATGGTTAAACCTGGCCGAGATGCGAGATGCCGAGAAAGCACGCTTTCTTGACGCTCCCATTTCCCAGGCTGGTCTCTTCGGCGAAACCGTGGAAGAATTTGCCCAGCAATTCTCCACGGTGAAGCAGCAGAGACGGAGGCCATCAAACACATCCTGCCTCGGCGTGCAGCGGCGCGGGCCCAGCTCAGCCGAAGCAGCAACCTCCGCCTGCCCCCCGCCGAGGGAAGACCCCTACGAGGCGGCTCAGGCCCGCAACCTGCAGTCCTGGCAGTCCTGCCCAACGGTCCAGCACTCGTAGGAAGGTGGCACCGCCAGCCCGTCCTCAGGCCACTAAGAACCCGCGTCAGGCTTCAAAGCGTTCCTGAGACGGGCAGCCCAGGGAGGGAGGATCTTCTGACCTGTCCGGATCCGCACTCGACGAGGGGCGAGCGCTGGATTCGGCTTCCCGCCCTCTGTCTGCCGCACGGCAGACGGCCACCACATGGTCAATAAAAGAGGCTATTTCCTTCTTCTCTGGGCACAATATGCAGCACCTCCGACCCTCACTCGACGGTGGGATGCTGCTTCCATTATCGGAATCAGACGGTGGCACAACACCTGTGCTCCCGTCTGCTCTGAAACAATGAGCTCGTCCAGACGATCTCCCCTCTCGGGTGGATCATCTGCACAGCTCTTACGGGTTCGGACTCCTGGACAAGACAGCCAGTGGGTTCGGGGCTTCTTACCTCCGGCCACACACTGTTTTTCCAGCGACGGTACCCCCACCCTTGGTACACACCGAATGCCAACTCCTCTGAGACCCTTGGAGAATTTTTGGATTGGTTAAATCTCCCCAATCCTTCCCGCTGGCTCCTCAGGACCATTCGGCTGTCATATCCAGTTTTACACAGCGTCCACCCAAGTTCAGCGGTGTTCTCCTCTACGTCGGTTCAGGGCTCCAACACCGCGGTTCTTGGGCGGAAATCGCAGTCCTTCCAGAGGTGCGATAGAAACTGTCCCCTCCCGAAATGAAAAAGGGTTCTACAGCCCCTATTTCCCATTGTACCCAAGAAGGGGGGCCGGTCTCAGCCCAATTTTGGGGTCTGGGGGTCTTGAATGGGGCCCTCTCAAGCTCCCGTTCAAGATTTTAAACCCCCTCAACACATTCTCCGTGTGTCAGAATTCAAGATTGGTTTGTGGCCATAGACCTGAAGGACGCGTAATTTTCATGTCCCCCAACCCTCCCAAGACACAGGCCGTTTTTTTGCGCTTTTCTCGGTGTAGAGGGGGACTGGGCCGTATGTCTGCGCGTCTCCCCCCCGGAGCGTGCACGTCAGTTCTGAGGTGTGTGGCAACACTAGGTGCGGGAAAGCGGCCCCCTAAAACAGGTTCAGAGGCTCCTGGGGCACATGGATCCTCAGCCGCGGTCACGCCACGGGGGTTGATGCAAAGACCCCCTGCAGCACTTTCAAAACTCGGCCCCAGGTGGGGGATCGGGGCAAAATTTCGGGTAACATAAACCCCCGGGGTGTCGCCAGACACTCAGCCCTTGGACAGACTTTTATGTTCCTACCCGGCCCAGGAGTTCCACTGGAACAGGTGTCCAAAAACGCATCAGTCACCACAGATGCTTTAAGAAAAAAGGCGGGGGGTGCCACCTGCGGGGGCGGGGCAGTTTCCCGGGGTCGGGACAGGCCCCCACTTTTTGGCAAAATAAATTGTCTGGAGTTTTTGGGGCGGGTGCTCCCTCGCCCTGAGGAGGTTCCGTTCTATGATTCAGGGCAAGCACGTTTTGGGGCGGGGAACCGACAACATTTTACGACTGGGGCCCTACATCAACCACCAGGGGGGGACGCCCCTTTTCCCGCATGTCACAACCCCCCGCCACCTGCTGCCGGGGGTCAACGGGGGACTCAAGTCTCTACGAGCCACTCATTCCGGGCAAGCCAATCTGTGGCCGATTCCCTGTCACGACAAGTTTCGCTGGGAGGGGAGTGGAGACCCCCCCCCAGTCGGTCCAACTGATTTGGGATCGATTCGGCCAGAGCACAGGTAGACCTCTTTGCCTCACCGGAATCCACCCACTGCCAGCTGTGGTACGGTCTGACCGAGGCCCCCTCGGGTATAGAGACGCACTTAGCACACAGTTGGCGAGGGGGGGCCGGCTCAAGTATGCGTTTCCCCAGTGAGCCTCATCGCACAAACCTTGTGCAAGGTCAGGAGGACAAGAACAGATTCTCTTGGTGGCCCCCTTCTGGCCCAACAGAACCTGGTTCTCGGACCTGGTGCTCCTGGCATCAGCCCCTCCCTGGCGCATTCCTCTGAGGAAGGACCTCCTTTCTCAGGGGAAGGGCACAATTTGGCACCCGCGCCCCGATCTTTGGAACCTCCACCTTTGGTCCCTGGACGCGACCAGAAGGACTTCAGAGACCTTTCACCTTCAGTGGTAAACACACTTCTACAGGCAAGAGCCCCCTCTACCAGACGGCTGTATGACCTAAAATGGCGCATCTTTGTGAACTGGTGTTCTTCTCACGGGAAGGACCCACGGAGCTGTGGCATCAATTCAGTGTTATCCTTCCTTCAAGAAGGCCTGGACAGGCACCTGTCTGCCTCAACACTCAAGGTTCATGTCGCAGCTATATCAGCTAACCATGACTTGGTGGGGGGCAGATCGGTGGGGAAACACGATTTGATAATCAGGTTTCTTAGAGGAGCCCGGAGGCTGAACCCTCCTCGGTCGCATCTCATCCCCTCTTGGGATCTTGCTGTGGTTCTCCTAGGCCTACAACAAGATCCATTCGAGCCCCTTCAGTCAGTCGAACTCGTGCTCTCTCCTTCAAGACGGCTCTTTTGACTGCGCTCACTTCCATCAAAAGAGTGGGAGACCTCCAAGCCCTCTCCGTGAACAGTTCGTGCCTGGGTCGGACCAGCGGATTCTCACGTTGTCTTGAGACCCCGGCCTGGATATGTGCCCAAGGTCCCCACCACTCCGTTCAGAGATCAGGTAGTGACCTTGCAAGCTCTCTCTTCCCAGGAAGATGACCCCAACCTGACCTTGTTGTGCCCAGTCCGTGCTCTGCGCATCTACATTGAACGAACGCAGCCCTTCAGACGTTCGAACAGCTCTTTGTTTGTTACGGAGGACAGCAGAAGGGGAAAAGCTGTCTCCAAACAGAGGATCTCCCATTGGCTGGTAAACGCGATCCGTATGGCCTACCTGGCCAGAGGCCTACCCTGCCCTCTGGAGGTAAGAGCCCACTCAACCAGGGGCATCGCTGCCTCAGCAGCCCTGGCGAATGGGGCCTCATTAACAGACATCTGTAGAGCTGCAGGTTGGGCTACACCTAACACATTTGCCAGATTTTATAATTTGCGCACAGAACCAGTGTCAGCTAGAGTCTTGATTACTAACTCTTGACTCAGCACACTGGTTGGTGTAAAGAGCTTGCATAGAGCGCTTCCCCTAATGGTGATTACGCTTCTGAGTTTCAGTAGGTTTCCTGATGCGAACCCTGGACACCATCTCCATCATTGGCACTGCTGCGCATGGCAGAGTTTAGCGGAGAAACTCGCTATGGAATCCCTTCACAAGGTATGAATACCCTTTTTATGATTGGATTGTGCCCCATATGTAGTGGCCCCTTATGTGGCCCCATATGTGTATTTCCACCTATAACTCTTGTGGTGCGGTGTTTTCCCCTGAAAACAGGTTCTCTAGGATCTGAGTCTGGCTGTCTTCCCAGGTGTGAGACCCATCTCAGGTCCCATGTCTAACTATGTCACTCTAACCCCCCCTGTTGGGCAGGTCGTGAATTCCGTAATGTCTCTCCTTCGGGAGCAGGCATTTTTCCCAACGATCTCAAGACACTCAGCCGCCCTTACGGGAGGCCCGGCTGCAGGACCCCGCTGTACAGGTCAGTCCTTGGACGTTGGATGGTCACAGAGGAGGTGAGCTGCACTTACGTTAACACGTTGCCCTGTTTCTTCTGCACTTATCTCTCGTGACGCGGTCAGACATGTGGCGTGTTTTTACGGGGACCCCTAGTGTCGTACACTACTCGACACAACTCGGAGTGTACGACAGATAGGGAACGTCTCGGTTACGTATGGTAACCCTCGTTCCCTGATGGAGGGAACGGAGACGTTGTGTCTCCCATGCCACATCTCTGGTCCGCCTCTGAGTGAGCTGAGACGCTCGGCTCCTCAGAATCAGAACGAGTGAGCAGAGGCACACGCTGCCCTATTTATACCCGGATGTCCGGGGCGTGGCCAGCTATGCAAATCTGCACACCCAATTTTCATTGGCCTTTCTCAAAACTGTCAGAGGTGTTTGGGCTCTCAAGGGCGACCCCTAGTGTCGTACACTACTCGACACAACGTCTCCGTTCCCTCCATCAGGGAACGAGGGTTACCATACGTAACCGAGACGTTTTAAAATACCAGATGTTTCCATTTACATTACATAAGAAAAAAAAACACTCTATACATTTGGTTTTGTTTTTTCAGTGTTCACTGATTTTTGATTGATGGATAACACTTTTTTATTATTTTAGAATACCAGTTGATGACTGCTGTGCAGTGGAAATGTAAGTTCAGATGCTTTAGTTTATGTTTGTTACAAGTGCTATGTTTGTGACATAACAGACATTCTTTACATTTGTGTTTACTTTGCAGAGAGGATCTACTTAGATAAATGTAAGATGAATGCAGTAAATGAGACTTAAAAGCATTTATTTCATTTTCTTCCACAGATCGATCATCTTTCTTGATAAAACCTCAATATATCATCAGGAGCAACCGGTATTAATTTTGTGCTCCTTGATATGTTTTTTCCCTCCAAAAATGGACAGTCTCTGACTTAAATTTTATCAATCACCAAAGGCCACATTTTCAGCTAAAAATCTTCTTTGCTGTTCTGCTGAAGAAAAATACTCATGAACATCTTGGGTGGCGTAAGGGTGAGTAAATTAATAGCTAATTTTTATTTTTGAGTGAACCTTTTCTTTAACTGAGCCAGATGATGTGTCAGATTTTATTCAATTTGCATACTCGTTTGACAAGTAACAATAAATGTCAGTGTCCTTTCAAAGACTGTAAATTTAATGCACATGTGTATTTAATACCCTTGATGACTTTTCACTGAAAGATTTATTTTCCTCATCAAAACCTGTTTTCTTTCCTTTTCCAAAATTTTCAAAACCCTATTCCTTTTCAAAAAGTGTGTTTATGGATTGTGTCCTTCAAAATGTTAATAGCCACTCAATGTTTGTTCTTAGATCTTTGCAGGATTCAGTCGCATATCTCGGATCTGAGTTCTGCGCAGCACTGGACACAGACTCTGCACTTTTGACATTTTCTAGAAAAAAGGATTTAAAATTTCACATCAAGTTAATTAAAAGGTATCTCTTTATCATGTTGACTGTAGTTGTCATCTTTAAATCATGATTTGCTTATGATTGTTATCCTCAGCCTGTCTCTATTTTTTCATAGTCATCTGATGTTTCCACTGCAGTACTTCAGGACCTTTCAGTGATCCTGGAGGATGACCCAGAGGAATTTTACAGGATGTGTTTCGTAAGTATTACTGGATTTTCTGCTCTCATCATTTTGTTTTATTCAATATGAATATAGTTCAGGTTATGAAAAATTGTCAAAGGTTCTGTGTATTATTATTTTTTTTTTAGTTTTGCAGTAGATGCTATATTTGTCTTTTGTGAAACAGTTTATTACTGAAATTGGTGTAAATGCTTTAACTTCATGAAATTGTGTTGAGTGATCACAAACATCATTACACACTTTACATTTACACACTTTGAAATAAACTTCTTGAAATAAAGAGCCTAGTTCACCCAAAAATGGAAATTAGCCCATGATTTACTCACTCTCAAGGCATCCTAGGTGTATATTAGGGCTGCACGATAAATCACATGTG
>NW_026128471.1:0-8909 GCF_022985175.1 Labeo rohita
ATTCAATGTGCAAACAATCATTGTATTAAAGTATGTGCTGTACATCATTCAATAAAATACCTAGTATGTATGTCAAATATCTACATCCTCTCTGTTTGTGAAATCTTCAATCATTGTCTATTATGGGCACAAATTGTTGTTGTAGTGCGTCACAAACTGTTGTAGTCACATATGCCAAATCTGAGCTAAATTTCCTTTTAGATTAAGAAAAGTAAAGTTCCACTGTGAATGATAGGCAAGGCAAGGCAAGTTTATTTATATAGCACATTTCATACACAATGGTAATTAAAAGTGCTGTACATAAGAGCAGTTAAAATAATCATAAAAAAGAATAATAATAATCACAACAATAAAAACTAAGAATTTAAGAACATTTAAAATGATTTAAAAATTTATTTAAAATTAATTAAAACAGTTAAGAATGATCGTTTAAAAAATACAGTGCAATCTGTTTGGACGTAGCAAAGTGCTCATTCAATAAATGCACAACTGAACAGATGAGTTTTGAGTCTAGATTTAAATGTGGCTAATGTATTAGCACATCTGATCTCTTCTGGAAGCTGATTCCAATTGCGGACAGCATAATGGCTAAAAGCGGATTCCCCTTGTTTTGTGTGAACCCTTGATATTCCTAACTGACTCGATCCTAATGATCTGAGTGGTCTGTTAGGTTTATATTCAGTGAACATATCTGCAATGTATGTAGGTCCTAGGCCATTGAGTGATTTATAAACTTGTAAAAGTACTTTAAAAATCAATCCTAAACATAACTGGAAGCCAGTGTAAGGATCTGAGGACTGGTGTGATATGCTCAGATTTTCTGGTTCTAGTCAGAATCCTGGCAGCAGCGTTCTGGACGAGCTGCAGCTGTCTAATGGTTTTCTTGGGAAGGCCAGTGAGGAAACCATTACAATAATCCACCCTGCTTGTGATAAAGGCATGAACAAGTTTCTCCAAATCTTGATGGGAAACAAAACATCTAATTCTTGCAATGTTTTTGAGATGATAGTATGCTGATTTAGTTACTGCTTTGACATGGCTACTGACTCCAGATTCATACCAAGATTCTTGACTTGATTTTTTGTTTTTTTGACCTCTAGCGACAAGGTACGCATTTACCTTATGAACTTCATCTTTGTTTCCAAATGCAATGACTTGTTTAACTGAAGGAAGTTCTGG
Organism: Labeo rohita; assembly: GCF_022985175.1. Taxonomy (NCBI): domain Eukaryota; kingdom Metazoa; phylum Chordata; class Actinopteri; order Cypriniformes; family Cyprinidae; genus Labeo; species Labeo rohita. Next base: position 1,180 of record NW_026128471.1, read on the forward strand.
CACATCCAACTATTAATTTCATCAATGCATTGGCAGAGGGAATCAATGGGGCTGTAGTCATTTGGTGATAAGGCTAGGTAAATCTGGGTATCATCTGCATAGCTGTTATATGCAATTTGGTTCTTTCTCATTATTTGACTTAGTGGGAGCACATACAAGCTAAAAAAAGAGCGGCACTACAATTGAGCCTTGAGGGACTCCGCATGTCATGGACGTCCACTTAGACTTAAGCTCTCCTATACTCACATAATAACCTCTCCCTTCTAAGTATGACATGAACCATTTGAGGACCATCCCAGAAAGCCCGACCCAGTTTTCCAGTCTATCTAGAAGAATGATGTGATCGACAGTGTCGAATGCAGCACTGAGATCTAGCAATACCAGCACTGATATTTTGCCAGAATCAGAATTTAGGCGAATATCATTTATTATCTTTATGAGTGCTGTCTCTGTGCTGTTATATGGTCTGAAACCAGATTGAAAATTGTCCAGGTATCCATTTGAGTTTATGTAGTGGTTCAGCTGATTAAAAACATCCTTTTCGATAACCTTGCCTGTAAAAGGAAGATTTGATATTGGTCTATAGTTGCGCAATATGTTGTTATCAACATTGCTCTTTTTCAGTAGGGGCTTAACAGCTGCAGTTTTAAGGGAGTTTGGAAAAGTCCCAGAAAGAAGTGAGGTGTTCACCACTTCTAAGAGATCTGCTTCTAAACGGTAAAACACACTTTTGAAAAAAGATGTGGGAAGTGTGTCAAGGTTGAAGGTTGAGGATTTAAGGTGCTGTACTATTTCTTCCAAAATGTTGCTATCAATTGATTCAAAAACAGACATAGTGACTTTTTTTTGAAATTGCGATCGAATCTGTCTGACCTTTGCAATACTTGAGGATGTGCTTATCATCTTTCTGATACTATTGATCTTCTCACAAAAGAAGGAAGCAAACTCATTGCATTTGCTGTTGGAGAGCATTTCACTGGGAATTTGACTAGGGGGGTTTCTTTTTGCTCAACGGTAGCAAAAAGAGTGCAAGTGTTGTCAAGTTGGCTTGAGAAAGCCAACTTACAGATCTGCTATTTAAACTACTTCTTCTTATTATTATTATTATTATTATTCTGAGATCTTCAGACTGGTCTGGTCTATCTATCTATATCATGCTAACAATATGCTAATCATGCTAGAATCATGCTAGTAACCCATTTGGGTACCCTAGTAACCACATAGCAACACCCTAGCAACCACCACAGGTACCCTAGCAACCGCATAGCAACACCTTAACAACCACCCAGAGTACCCTAGCAACCACATAGAAACACCCTAGGAACCACTCTGAGAACATTAGCATGTAACTTGAAGCTTTTAAAACTACTTTAAACTTCAAACTATTTCAGACTGAAAAAACCATCAAACTTAAAACTTTTCAAACTTTTTAAACCAACTTAAACCTTGTTGATCTTCTCCTGGATTTATAATTTCGTTTGTAGTTTTGATTTCTGCATTTTCTATGTGAATATTAAAATCCCCTGCAATACTACATTTTCGACTCTCTATCCCTAACAGTGCTGTCTGCTCTGAATGACACACAACACATTTTTTTTGTCTGACAAATGTCTGAAAAACAAATAATGTTGAAACTGCAAATGCATCTTGTTCCCTTCTATAAAAATAGCACATTCCTGTCTGGTGAGCATCATAAATACTTAGTTTTTCCACAATTGTGTGTGATTTTAGCTCAAGAAGTATTAAAGATATCTCAATATGACTTTACATTTAGCAAACTTAGCTCTCATACATTTGAATAATTATAAGCCCTGGGATCCTGGGTTATCTTATTTTACCTTCACACTGCTCATACTTTAACCAGTGTTATCAATTAATCCTTGTTATATCAAATCTGACATATAAATTTGAATATAGAGTCACATTAGGACCCTCATATATCTATAGGATCAACTTAATTTTGTTTTTGACCCCTGAAAATAAGTACTATTGAACAATTCACTCATGGACCCACAGTGAAATCAGTACTTCACTGGACATTAACCATAAATAGTCTTAGAAATTAAGATACAATAAGAAAGGTTTGTTAAAAACACAAACCTGCATGGATATTAAGATATCTTTAATCATTTTAGAGTTACATGCATGTAAACTTAAGGGGAAAAAAAACAACAAGAACTGTTGGCATAAAATGGAACAAAGATTGATTAGGTCAACAGATTACTAATAAACCTACCAAGTTCTGTTTAAAAATAACAATGATGCTGCCATCTTTCTAAAAATCACCCCCCACCCCCTGTAATTTGGTCTCAGGTCTCAACAAATCTCAGGTGAATACTGATATATATATTTTGAACCCACTCTACAAAATAGTGGATTACTCTGTAAAAATCTATGACTTTTCATATTTTGGCTTTCTTCTTAATTTAAGCATGTCTTAAACCAGAAAAATAAATTATCAAAGTCAAAAACAATTAGCTGGAAACTGAATGACCCATTATAAAACATACATAAAAAATGACTAACATGAATTATCAACTAAAAATATTTACAAAAATTATACACTTACCATCTATAACCAAGTTTTGTAGAGCCTGTCTTTGAGATTTTCATGTGGTGCTTGCAAACAGGGCACTTCATCTTAGGTGCAAGCAGTCTTTTTTTCTGCAACCATGTAATCAACTTCCTTCCCCCTTTCCCTGTTTTGTATTGCAATTCTGTCATTAACTTGCCCATGACTGTGGAAGATAAAGACAAACACACAAACACACACACACAAATGGTTATACTTTTTGGTTTAAATTATTGAATGTCATGTCCATCTTTGCATAACTTAAAAATTGACCAGTTTTAAAATGATATAACGCCATCTCATTCTAATTCACACTTATCACCAGCTATAAAAATAGCTATTGATCTATATATATATATATTATTAATTAATCATAAACATATGTTCATATGTTCTAAAACCCCATTTATTTTAGTGGAAAAAAAACTGAATAGATGAGCAAACAGTAACAGCGAAGGAAACTCACTTACCTGAAAAATGTGTCAACAAGTAAAAATTTTAGTGAATGACCAAGATTTTGTAGAGGTAGTCCTGGGCCTAAAATCCAAATATGAAAGATACGCAATAGCTACATTTAAAAGATGTATTGATGATAGAGAAACATTGGTAAACATTCACGATTGGAGGTTTGATGTAGATTTGGACATAAACAAGAATAAAACGAATGCAAAAAGAAATTAACAAAACATGTTAGCGCATATAAATAAATGTTATACGGTTTAACGTACAGTTTAAAATCGTAACAGTGGCCTGCATCTATTAACAATGTAAAATCCGGTTTACCCACACGTTTTCTGTGCTTGTGATATAAAGCAATTATGCTGAGTTCACACCATATTGTAATTAATGTAATTTCGAGATGGCAACACGTGACGTTCGGAGCTGTTTGCGTCCTTGGACTCGCAATTGTGCTTTTAGGTGCGTTCACGCCATATCGGAATTCCCGTAATTACGGGATTCCAACTTGTAAAAAGCGTTCACGTCCTCATAGAACTCGTAATTTCTACGTAAACTTGTGAACTGGGAGTCTTCTGAGAGCTACGACTTGTACCACATGACCGCTGTAACACCTGACCAACGTAGGCTCTGTTTAGGCGTTGATAGTGTTGCCATAGAAAATCATAATTCCGAAACTGAAGATGTGAACAGCTCCGAGTAGAACGTCACATGTTGTCATCTCAAAATTACGCTAATTACGATATGGCGTGAACGCAGCATTTCTATGGCTACACTATCAACGCCTAAACCGAGCCTACGTTGGCCAGGTGTTACAACGGTCATGTTGTACAAGTCGTAGCTCTCAGAAGACTCTCGGTTCACAAGTTGTAATTACAAGTTCTACGAGGACGTGAACGCTTTTTACATCTCGTAATTACGGGAATTCTGATATGGTGTGAACGCACCTTTACAAACTCTTACACAAACGTTTGAGCAAACCCGATTGTACTGCTGTTCGATTCCGAGCTTCAGAGAAGCTTCTTGATTCACAACACTTCTGAATCGGAGAATCAGTAGGCTTGAACTTTAAAGAGTAAAGTACAGCGAGAGCGATTCAAAAGCATACGGACTCGTATGCTGTCTAATCGCTCTCGCGATACGATGATGTCATACACTGATCGAAGTGAGAAGACGCTTCAAGTTCAACAAGCCTGTTTATTTTTGGAATCCATTCCCCGTCCTTCAGGTACAACACCGCACAAAGACGGCGTCATCAGAAATCCAGTCCCCACCCGGAATTGAGTCTACATTAGGACCCAGAGTGATCTTATTGGTTCAATTGACTTCTAATGGGTATTATTTTTAGCGCCTGATTAAAATTCCTGCAAAATTACGTTAAAATTACGTATGGTTAGAAATGCGTTATAATGACCATTCATGTCTTTTAAATTGCATAGTAGAATTATGTCTTTAAAACATAATAGAACAGCGTTTTACACAAATAGTGAATTGTTCTCGTTTTCTGAATATACATTGACAATTAAAACCACTTAAAAATTGATTTACTCGTGCATTATTTATTAGACATTATAGTGCTATATAGCATTTAAATACGTTTTTTCCATAAAGAAATTATTGTGGATAATATGTGGATTATATGTGGATACAAATTTATACGTTATTGAATTAGTTTGTATAGTATAATTACATCATTTTATTAGATGTATTATACGTATGTTGATTTTTATAAAAATATAAAACATTTATGATCAGGCATTACCGCTGGGATCCTAAAGAGGACCCGATTCCGGGGCGGACTCAATTTCTCACCACAACGGCAAGGTAGATAAACAGTAGGGAGTTTTTATTACCTTTATGTTCATGTAAGTGTTTGTTTCTTGGTGGTTTCTATCAGATGTTCTTTTTTAAATCAAAGATGAATCGCCCAAAAGAAAGGTATTCAAACCATCGAAGTACAGAACCGTGGATGAAAACCCTACTGAAGCCACGTGTGGTAGCAGCATGACCACCACTGTGTCAGGCAAAGATGATAGCGCATTTAAGTGTAAGATCGGGAAGTACCTTTCACACTATTGCACGATTTTTTCCAATTAATTTTTTTTCAACATATTCTAAGCTAGTTACCTGCAATGGCTAACTTTTTGCCCCCCTTATGTTCCTTATAGTGCAACCTATAGATGGGCTATATATACTTAAATAAAGTCTATGATGCAATGCATTCACGACTTTGTAATTATGCATATATAATTCTGCTATTCATTTATAATGCAAAAGGATTGTTGACAAGTTAGGTACAAGACACTTGCTCCAATGTAACGGCTGAATTGTGTTTGGACATATCATGTACATTTACTCAAAATGTACAGTGCCATTGATGAGTAGTTCTTGAATCGCATGTTTTGAAGAATAGGAAAGTGGTCAAATTATAAGTCCTAGAGTAGAGCAGGTAGAGAAATTAAACCTCTAACTGTTCTTTCTTTCTTTTAAAGCTAAGATTGCCGCTCTTAATGCAGAGATCACCTTGCTTAAAGATGAGTGTGATTTTTTGAATAAGGGGATTGAAAAGATGAAGTCTGCTGTCCCATCTGCAATGTCACAAATCCATACTTCTGCAGTGCCACGTCCCTCAGGTTGGTTTCATGCTTTATTGTTATCAGTTGCTGTCTGAACAACTATGTTTGCTTTGCAATAATCTAAATAAAGGAATAGTTCACCCCAAATTGAAAATTACCCCATGATTTGCTTACCATCAAGCCATCCTAGGTGTATATAACTTTCTTATTTGAGATGAACATAATGTGAGTTATAATAAAATTTATCCTGGCTCTTCCAAGCTTTTTAATGGGTGTGAATGGAAAATGAGATTTTGAAGCTCAGTAAACTTGTGCCTGAGGGTTCGCTGATCACAAATATGACTGATGCCTTAAAGGAGAAGTTCACTTCCTTAACAAAAATTACCACATAATTTACTCACCCCCTTGTCATCCAAGATGTTCATGTCTTTCTTTCTTCAGTTGATAGAAATTTATGTTTCTTGAGGAAAACATTTAGGAAATTATCTCTATATAATGGATTTCAATGGTGCCCCCAAGTTTAACTTCCAAAATGCAGTTTAAATGCAGCTTCAAATGGCTCAAAAGATACCAGCTGATGAAGAAGGGTCTAATTTCAAAACAAATTGACAATTACAAACTTTTTACCTCAAATGCTCATCTTGTCCAAGTCTGCGTGAACTCTGTTTTTTCCAGTTCAATACAGTCAATACAGTTAAGGTATGTCTCAAAACTCCCATCTCATTTTCTTCTTCAATGTCAAAATCGCCCTACATTGCTATTTTACCTTTTTTTTGTAAAGGGATTTTGATATACTTTGCATTTTCATTTAGTAAACACTGGGTCGCTACTTCTGCAGCGATTTAGGATGAATTTGAAGCTGGGGAAGAAAATGAGATGGAAGTTTTTCGACATACCCTAACTGCATTAGCTGAAAAAAAAAAAAAAAAAGAGTTCACGCAGACTTGGACAAGATGAGCATTTGAGGTAAAAAGTTTGTAATTGTCAATTTGTTTTGAAATTAGACCTTTCTTCATCAGCTGGTATCTTTTGAGCCATTTGAAGCTGCATTTAAACTGCATTTTCAAAGTTCAAACTTGGGGGCACCATTGAAATATGGAGATAATTTCTTAAATGTTTTCCTGAACAAAACATAATTTCTTATCTACTGAAGAAAGAAAGACAAGCATCTTGGATGACAAGGGGTTAAGTAAATTATCTGTAAATTTTTGTTCTGGAAGGGGAGTTCTCCTTTAAGTATTGTGGCCCATAGAAACAGTTGCTAATGAAGTATCTTGTACCATTACATCCCTAATAACAATGGTAACTGCACACAACAAAGATGGCTACAGCAATTGTAAAACTCATAAGCTGTGTCTCATTAAGAAGGCTGCGCCCTCCGGAGGTCGCATTCAAAGACTGCATATGTCATCGAAGCTGTCTCATTTCAGAAAAGCAAATAGGACACTTCAGATGCGACCTTCGAATGTGACCTTCTTTCACAGCAATTTGAAGAATGCATGATGTGTATCCTTTGCTACTACTGATAACCCACAATTCTTTGCGTCACCGTAAACAACTGTCTTTAATTTGAAAAATGCCAGCGCCGGCAGATGTACACACAAGTGAAGATGTGGTGTTTACAGCTTTACCTTAAATCGCCTCCGGTAGAAACAGATAAACTTTGTTCTTTGTTCTTAATTTTTTTCTCCAACAGAAATGCTGCAGCTCCTTAAACATTGTACAAAATAAAACAAGTAAAATCTTTTTTTTTTTTTTTTTTTTCAAATTACTTTCCAAATGTAGAAATAATTTTCTTTCATTTAAGTAATTTGAGAACACAACGATGCTCTAAATGTGTTGGCATACCAACGTGATAAATCCTGTTTCCTTTTCCGCACATCCTACAAAGTCTGTCTTGTTTAATTCTAGGTTGTGGACACATCCTACTGAATATGTAACCTTCAGAGGATTCGCCCTCCGGAGGGTGCAGCCTTCTAAATGAGATAAAGCTATTGATATGCATAGATACCCCATTTGACCGCTCCAACCACGTAGATGCGTTTGCCATGTTGGAACGGTGAATTTGACATCATTCACCATATTGTGGGTTAGCAGACCAATGGATGTGCAGGATTGTGGCATTT
>NW_026128472.1:0-8898 GCF_022985175.1 Labeo rohita
ATCATGTGCTGAAAGAGAATTGATTCTCTCTTTGAAAATATCAGCATTGTTGGTCCTTGTCAGAGGTCCAAAATCTGTTTGAGACAAACACATCACAGAACACTACAGCAACAATGTTTTATATAATTTTACATAACTTAAATAATAAAAAATAAAAAAGCAAAAACTTTATTTTGTGTATCTATATATAATTTATTTATGCTAGCTGTTGTTCAGCTATCATTCAGATCCTCTATAAACATTGCATGTAATGACAGGCATATACATGTTCCTCTTATTTCTTAAAAATTTTATGTTAGATTAAGTTAGATTCAGACATGATGTGATGATGTCTGAACTGGTAAATAGTCTTTTTTGTAATTAGTTCATCACTTTTCTCCTGTTTGATGCATTCAGGCTCATTTGTGCTCAAACGTAATGGGTGGGAATTCACAATTGGACTGTATATCAGCTACAAAATAAAAAAAAATTATAGTTAATAGAAAATTCATTCTCAGATTTCGTATTGTTTATCTCTTGTTATCCAAATGTTTTAAGAAGGCACTGCTTCCTTTGATTTTGTTGGAAAAACAATAACAACCTGGTTTATTATAGGATTAAATCGACAGTATGACTACCTGGATCATTAAATGGGACTAGAATGTATTCTGAAGGTTCTTCTGGTGTTCCTCTCTTGCTGTCTATGATGCTGAAGGACACTCTCTTTGCCGCTTCAATATCTTCAGACATGCTGCCCGTGGTGTCAATCACAAAAGCCAGAACTGAGGTCTGACTGAGACCCACCAATCTGAGAGAAAAAAAAAAGAAAGAAAGGAAGAAAACTTTTTAAACCTGAACAACAGAAGCACTATCAATTTCTGATTCTAGGGGGCGCTATGACTTAAAACTAATCTTTTGAACTGAACTGCTGCTTCCTCAAATTATTATGTTTTTTTTTTTTTTTTTTTTTTTTTTTTTAAACGAATGTAGGATAGCTTAAATGGCTTAAAATCAGACAGCATGTGAGTAACGAAGTTGAGTTCTCTTTCACATGTTTTGAGCAAATAAATAAATAAAAGTAAACAGTTAAGAAAATGTCATATCTGTGCCAATATAACAGATCAGCTCATTATGTTTTTAAGGTTTTTTTCTCTCTCTCTGTCTTTCAAATTTGGCAACTTTGGGCTTTTTCCCCTGATTTTTTTAAACTGCCACCAAAAATATTTACAATGCTACAGTCGTACCTAACTTTATTCAGACACCTTCAACATTTCTCACATTATCACAGTTTAATTACTACAGTTTAGAAAATTGTAATAAAATATGACATGAGTTTGTCAGATAAGGTGTGTGATGGATTACAATCAACCAAAAATTCAGATTACTGTTAGTATGAAAAAATTTACACAACTGTCAATTCTTTGTTGACTAATTACCAAGTAATGCTTAATTTTGTCCAGTCTGTGGTGTAAAAAGGTTGCATTAGCAATTAAAGAAAAAACACCTCAGCAAAATATGTCAGGTCAAAGTGTCTGAATCATTTTTGGTCCCAAATTTTTTTAATCAATTTTACTGGTAGTCAATCAACTGTATGAAGAAGTTTTGGAATGTCACCATTTACTTTATTTTGCTATATAAATGAACTATAGTGTCCTGCACCATTATATCAATGTCTGAATAATTTTTGGTTTGACTGTACATCCTATATAATTCATTGCTAGTCTTAGTGATCAGGGATTTGAAAAATCAGACTAGACTGTCTCATTTTAATTTAATTGGGCAAAAGCCTTACCATATATTCATTACAGAAGAGACCAAAACTATGGGCCAGATTTACTGACAGTTTGCGCCTTTTGGCATTAAAATCTGTCAGGATTTACTAAAGACGCGCAGTGAAGAATTAGCCTTTTCAGATGCATAATTTATGGGAGGAGCATATTAAAATTAATCACACAACACGATTTACTATCGTTTGCACTCGTCAAATTACTGGTGTTTGCACCATTATTTAACGCTCCCAAAAAGCATGTATTGAAGCAGACGGTAATTTGCGCTGCTCTTGGTAGATTGTGCTAGTCATTCTGGAAATGATCTGGCTGCATCTGTGTTCTTTAAAGGGGTCAAGCAAAATTCCCTTTTACATGTTGTTTGAACTGAAATGCGTCTTGGCAGTGTGTGTACACAACCATCCCTATAATGATATATTTTTTTAAAATCCCCATAAATCATAAGCACCGTCTCAGATCAAGCCATTCAACGATTCTTGGCAGAGTGACGTAGTTTTGGCAGCAGGGGTAGTTCGGGGGTTTAGCTTAAACAATAAAAAATAAGTTATGGCAGGATTTAAAATCTGGCTAGACTAAAGTCTAAAGTGAAAATGTTTTTTGATAATGTAGCTAAATGTTCTTTACTCTCTCTGTACAATAAAAGTGCTATAATTCATAAGTTACTGTGTTTTTTTAATTAAATTTACATTAAATAATATATGATAAGGTGCAAAATGCATTTACTTACACATATTTGAGAATTAAGATATTTCATGATATAGTTAACATGTTTGGGATTATTTTGAATAATATATATATATATATATATATATATATATATATATGCTATTTAGCAAATTCCACGACAGCTAAAGTTAACAGTCTTAGGCTGTATCTGAAATCGCCCCCTATACCCTCATTCACTATTCCTTACATTAGGTCATTTATTTAGTTCACTTGTAGGAGTGAATAAAAATGAATGAGTGAATTCGGACACTAATTGCCAACTGCCGCTTTTGTATAGCTTGTGCTTGCTGTTTAATAATCATTTGAAACTGGCAGCTAAGCTCCGGTAGTAAGATTAAAGGGTTTGTCTTGAACTCTGTCAGGGAAATTATGTATAGACTCTTGTTAAACAATTTAATAATCAGTTTACAATTAATTTGTACCTATGTTGTATTACGCTTTTACGCTGTGTACGAGGGCATTGTAAAATGAATGAATGGATGATTCAGAGCTCTTTAGTATTTAAAGGGACATGCACCAAAACAGGTCTCTGTGATTAGAGCTGTTTTTGACAAGGTAAAAATGGTGTTATTTTATACTACCATTGAGAAAATTTTAACCAAAGTATGTTATAGACTTCATTAAGACCCTAAAGAATTGTATCAACTTGTGGAAAATGGGCAGCCGACGACCCCATTTATGTGTGCATTGTCAGTAAATCACACACAGAATTTTCCCCTCTCATCTGCGCTTTTATGGAATTACGCTCTAACACTAATTTGCCCTGTTTGATTAATAAGGCCCTATGTGAGATGCAAAAGGAAGGTCTCACACTGAAGAAAAGCTTGGTCGCCTTTGGCCAGTCGGATGTCTTGCAGCACTTCCACAGTAGCACTGATGGCTATTTCAGCAGCACGGTGGTGAAGGAAGCCGTGATCTGAACTGATGTCATCCTTATTGATGCCTCCAGTGGGTTCTCTTGAACTGGTCCTGTCTGCAGAGCCACCATGGCTACACTTGCCTAAAAGAAAATTTTGTGTAAATTTGTGGTGCCTATTCCAGCCATCTTGTGATCTGTGATGATGTACAGAGGAGATCAGCATTACACCTGGGATACCGAACTTCCCTACCTGCAGGTTTTTTGGAGGAGAAAATACTGAAATATCCTGAGGTTAATTTCTTTTGCAGCAGTATTTCTGGGAGAATGTTATCAGCACAGTTTGGCCCAATGCAGCTTTTGCATGTTGGTGTGCTGGGGTCTGGTACATACATAAGAGATAAGGGGGAAAAAAGTGTGTATGTTTATGCCATATTCATATTGTGGCAAAACTATTTTTTAAACAAATTTTAGAATGAGGTAATTGTATTTTGTTGTACCTGCTATATTGTTGAGAAGAAGCCCAGGTTTGACCAGCGTGCTAAAAGGAGCAGTGCTTCCCAGTTCCACCCAGTTACTGTGGCTATAGAAATCCTAAACACAAACCAACAACACAGTGTTCATGTAAGTTAATGAAAACACTGACTGCATTTTATAAAACTAAATATATTATTCATCTTACATTCATTTATGAATGCATGTCTGTGCTCCTTTTATTCTTTTTATTTTAATTTGGGATACATACGTGACAGGCATATTCATGAAGTCTGTGCACCAAACTTTGTGAGAATTGACTACAAGGAGGCACTGTAATAAGTCAGTTCTGTTTTTTACTGACTGTAAATCTTTAAGAGAGTGCCAAAATCTAAAATCTCCATTAAAATTGTCATAAAAATGTGCAATGTGCTACATAAGCAAAAACGTATGAGAAAAAAAAAAAAAAAATTTTTTACAATTTTATGAAACACTCAAATGATCATAATATTATACGTCAATTATTATTTGTTACAAAACAAGCAATATTGTTCAAAATTCAAAAAGAATTCAGACACTTTGTGGCTTTGTGGGTTTATGCTGGTCCTTTGCTGGTTTATGCTGGTCCTTTGCTGGTTCATGCTGGTCCTTGACCAGCAACATGACCAGCATAAACCAGCAAAGGATCAGCAAAAACCAGCAAAGGACCATCTTAAACCAGCACCAAAACAGCATCCCAGCATCAAAACATGCCTACCAGCATATGCTGTTTTTTTCACCAGGGCAATCACAGACATTCGCATTCGAACGGGATTAGATTTCTCAGAGAATCACTGAGTTAATCTGCTATGAAATTATTACAGAGGTTGTGTGAGAAAAACACAGACGTGGCAGATTTGGATGGGATTAAAATCGCAAAGTACGTCTGTGAAATATAAATTTCTCTAACGGCCCCTTGGGAAACTATGGCATTTGTAGTAAAACTGTGGTTATTCAAACAGTATTTCAGTACCCCCAAAAACCATGGTACACTTTTACTACAATAAAGATTTATGTAGGCTAACCACCTTTTTCTTCAATACGGAAGTATGCCTAAGATAATACATTAAAATAATATGGTAAGACACACCAATTTGCAATATCAAACAGCAAAATGATCTGTTTTGTACAGAAAGCCAAACCCATAAAATTTACAAATGGCCACATCCACTCTTACAGGAAGAAAAAGGTGGATAACAAGTGGTTCCCTGTATTGAGGTGGTCTGTCGGCTTTTTTCGAAGGCTTGATTATGTTCATGGAGTGCACTGTAGCATGTTCATGCTTTGTTTTTTGTTTTTTTAAATTGCATTATTTTTCAAAAGTTGAAATTGTAATCTATGACTTCTTTAAAGAAAAAAAAGTCTTGTTATTATATTTGCAGTGGTACAGCTCTAATGTGCACTGTGCTGTTACATTTCAAATGAAATGCAATAGAGCACTAAAATGAACACATTAACTTAAAGAAATACTTGTTTGGTAAATTAGGTCATCTAACATGATTGATATTCTTTTGGTTTATGTAGCCAAAATGACCAATGCAATGAAAATTGGCATTGGTACTCTGTACTGTTAAGTACCAAAAATTAAAGTATTGTTATTGGGCTTGCTCTGGAAAAAGTGGTACTGGTGCATCCCTATTTATAACGTACCTGTAGAGTATGGCAAAGAGCCCCCAGTGTGATACGGGCAGAGATATAGCTCCCCTGCTGCACGCTGGCCTTCACTGCAGCCAGACCTTGGGTAATGAGATCCCGGCCCTCACTGAAAGCCTCATTATCTACGTGATGTGCCTCACTCAGTACGAAAACTAAATCTACAGCTGCGTTGCTTAGATAAGTTTCACTTATAGCTGAATAAAAACCAAGGGAAGCGAGGGCAGAAGATGAAGATGTTGAGCAGGCTTTTTGGACAGCAGATGGAGTCAGTTCGTTGTTTATCTGGAGATAAGGAGTGGAAGGATGAGAATGATATTATTATTTATTTATTTTTATTTTTTTATTTTTTTAACCTGAGTTCCCTATGTTTTTCAATTTTTAGTTCAGTTTTCAATCCAAATTATGTGTGTAGCATAATTTTACGGGACTTAGCAAGTAAAAACTGCAGTTTCAAAATGTACATTTGTAATTAGAAAGTCTCTTCGAGGAATGTTAATCACAACCCTTTTGTAACTCAAAATAGCCAGTTAATAGTTTGCATGACTCAAAATGGCTAATTCTTTTCAATTCTATTGGAACTTGGATCACTCTTTTTCTTACAGGCAGTGTGAAGTCGCGCCCCTGCGCAATGGCTATGTCACGACACACTTCTGCTGTCTTGCGGAGGATGGCCAACTGAGTGATTTCTCGATGGGTGAGGGAGCCGCCCTGAAAGAGAGGTTTGAATGCTGCCACATGGGGGGGTTGAAACAGGGTTCCACAGAGGAGAAATACACCCACTACAACCAGTGAAACCATGACTGTCCACAAGATGGTGCTGTGGGAAAATTCACAGTTTGAAAATTCAGTCCCTTACTAGTTGTGGCTGGAAGGGATACAGCTCAGACTGAAAACTAACAATGACATTTAATTTTATACCTATTAGATTGTTTTATTAATGTCTAAACCTAGCTCAACCCTAAACCTACCCCTTACAATAATGCAAAAATAGTAATTATTGTTGTACAGTGTGACAAAAAATATGCTACAGTGATGTGTGCATGCCACAGCTGTCTCCCTTCTAGCCTTAACCCTTAAAAACGAATAAAAGATCCATTACAGTTTACTGATTACATGAAGCATTGTGGGGGATACATGTTATACATTTTATAAATAAATAATATAAATTAAATATGCAAACATTCTCATACATTTCCATATTAGAAATCTGAACTCTGGAAAAAGCCAAAATAAAGGTTCAAAATTTTTTGCTTCATTTTGTTGACATATGAAAATATAAAGTACAGAGGGGATTTTGGATATCTCTTTTTATTACTACATGATCAGGAAATACTGTCAAAGTCAGAAAACAAAATCACCATGTTTTAAAACATAAAATAAGGTCAATAATATATCAACAAACCCCTCTGCAAAAACCTTCAAAATATGGATGGGAATAAAACTGTAAAGTTTGGTGCCAGTGAAGTAGATTTTTCACTGTTAAAAAAAATAATAATCATTTTGAGCAAACTAATATATATACATACACACACACATATATATATATATATATATATATATATATATATATATACATACTTTATTGCAACTTCTTTGGAATTGGGGTTGGAAAAATATTTCACAATTTTACTGTTTTTGCTATATAAACAGTAAAATTGTGAAATATTTTTCCAACCCCAATTCCAAAGAAGTTACAATAAAATCAAGAATGTTATCTGTTGATTCTCTTTAATCTTTATTTTATTGACTAAAGTACAAAGAAAAAAAATACAATTTTTTCAGTGGCCAACTTTTAATTTTATTTTGTAAATATAATCATATTTTGATTTTCATGGCTGCAACACACTCCAAAAAAGTTGGGACAGAGGCAAAATAAAAGTGAAAAGTGAAAAGATTATAGAATATCCACATTAAGCTATTTTGAAACGGTTCACAGTAAAAACGTGAAATGGAAATAGGTGAGGATATCATATTTGGGTATAAAAGGAGCATTTCAGTCTTTGCGAGCGAAGCTGAATCATGGCTCATCACTTTGTGTCAAACTTCATGACAAAAGTGTCAAAGAAATCAAAAACCACCAACTACCTCACATAATATTGTGAAAAGGTTTAGGGAATCCAGAAAAATGTCTGTCTGTGTAGGGCAAGGCAAGACACCTCAGGTGAATATTGATGACCTTGGCATTGCAATAAGTTAGCATTTTTTTATCAGGCTCCTATATTTGAAGAGTTCAGATGCAAAACCAGCTAAAAGCTGCATCTGATCTCTTCATTTATGTTCAGTTATTTCATAGAAAATGACCTGTACATTGCCATTAGAGTGATTTACTAAACCTAAACATACGAGCCTGATAAAAAATGCTCATTTTAGATGAAAATTTCAGATGGCACTTAGAGGCTTTTGCATCTGAACTCTTCAAATATTTCATAATATTACTGCTTTTGCTGTATTTTGGATCAAATAAATGCAGGCTTGGTGAGCAGAATCGTATTCTTTAAAAACATTAACAATCTTACTGTTCAAAAACATTTGACTGGTAGTGTATATATTGCAACTGAAATCTACAGACAGAAATAGATAAATAAATAAAACAACACATTATGAAAAGCCAAATAGCCCAAAGTGTCCAAATTGTCCAGTAAAAAATAAGTTTTGTCTGTAGTGTTTGGTCTTAAATTTTTATTTATTTTTACAACTTTTTTTTCTTTCAGCAGTAACATTTGTAATCTTTGACTGAAAATTTCCTTACAAAATATTACATATTATACAATTAGAGAAACATTCTAAATAAAAAATGTTCAAGTAGACAATTACCTTTTCGCAGATTTTGCGCATGGACACTGTGACTTATGCACAGCTTCTGTCAGTATATTTTTACACCTTTACAATCGTGATAAATGTCTGCGTCACACATAGTTTTATTGTGAAAGAGAGACTACATAAATCATATTCCTTTCCATAGAAGTGTGTGGCTGTAAGAATGTCAGTAAGAAAGAATATTTACTTCCTTACGTAACAGTTGATTGCGCCCTTTTTAAATTATGTACACCTTGTGTTTGATCTACCCTTAGCAAATTCACCTCAGTTTCTTTGACAACTATAATAGCCTGTAACAAAAAGTAACTTACTTTCCCCATACCAAACTTTCCCAGAACTTGGGTCAATAGATATTTTTTAAATAATATTAGTGGAAAATCAAAAACTCCAGGTCCTTGTTAGTCATGTAATAATATGACAACTAATCAGGTTTGAGGACTAATGTTAGGTTTAGGCTTAGTACCAGTTTAGAGACTTGTACATCATTGCTATTAATTTACAACTGCCCTCCAGTTTAATGGTTAGGTTATGATTAGAGTTCAAAAAGGTATAAAAGGTCTTAAA
>NW_026128473.1:0-22202 GCF_022985175.1 Labeo rohita
GGGAACAGGCATTTTTCCCAACGATCTAGTGTCGCACACTACTCGACACAACTCGGAGTGTAACGACAGATAGGGAACATCTCGGTTACGTATGGTAAGCCTCGTTCCCTGATGGAGGGAACGGAGACATTGTGTCTCCCATGCCACATCTCTGGTCCGCCTCTGAGTGAGCTGAGACGCTTGGCTCCTCAGAATCAGAACGAGTGAGCAGATGCACACGCTGCCCTATTTATACCCGGATGGCCGGGGCGTGGCCAGCTATGCAAATCTGCACACCCAATTTTCATTGGCCTTTCTCAAAACTGTCAGAGGTGTTTGGGCTCTCAAGAGCGACCCCTAGTGTCGTACACTACTCGACACAACGTCTCCGTTCCCTCCATCAGGGAACGAGGGTTACCATAAGTAACCGAGACGTTTCTTTCATGCTTTGATATGAAATGATACAGGTTACAGCGTGTGTGTGTATGTGTGTGTGTGTGTGTGTGTGTGTGCAATTGAAGAGCACACACTTTTTTTTTTTTTTTTTTTACATATATGTGACCTTGGGCCACAAAAACAGTCTTAAGTACCACAGGTATATTTGTAGCAATAGCCAAAAATACATTGTATGTGTCAAAATTATCATTTTTTTAAAAAAAAAATGTTGTCAAAAATCATTAGGATATTAAAGGAGAAGTCTACTTCCAGAACAACAATTTACAGATAATGTACTCACCCTCTTGTTATTCAAGCTGTTCATGTCTTTCTTTCTTCAGTCATAAAGACATTATGTTTTTTGAGGAAAACATTTCAGGATTTTTCTCCATATAATGGACTGATATGGTGCCCCGAGTTTGAACTTCTAAAATGCAGTTTAAATGCAGCTTCAAACGATTCCAGATGTGGTTGTAAACGATCCCAGCTGAGGAAGAAGGGTCTTATCTAGTGAAACGATCAGTTATTTTCATAAAAATAATACAATTTAAATACTTTTTTAATGTCAAATGCTCATCTTGTCTTACTCTCCCTGAACTCTGTGTATTCTGATTCAAGACAGTTAGGGTATGTCAATAAACTCCAATCGTATTTTCTCCCTCATCTTCAAAAATCATTTCAGAATCATCCTACATCGCTGCAGAAGTACCAACACAGTCTTTGCAAAGTGAACATGCAAAGAAGATCAAACACCCTTAACAAAAAAGGAAAACGGCGATATAGGACGATTTTGAAGTTGAAAGTTGAAAGTTTGAAGTGGCATTTAAACTACATTTTAGAAGTTCAAAATCGGGGCACGATATCAGTCCATTATATGGGGAAAAAACGCTGAAATGTTTTCCTCAAAAAAACATAACTTCTTTACGACTGAAGAAAGAAAGACATGAACATCTTGAATGACAAGGGGTGAGTACATTTTCTGTAAATTGCTGTTCTAGAAGTGAACTTCTCCTTTAAGTAAAGATCATGTTCCATGAAGATATTTTGTACATTTCTTAACTTAAATATATCAAAACCTAATTTTTGATTAGTAATATGCATTGCTAAGAACTTCATTTGTACAACTTTAAAGGTGATTTTCTCTTTTTTTTTTTTTTTTTTTTTTTTGCACCCACAGATTCCAGATTTTTGTATTTTGGCCAAATATTGTTCTATCCTAACAAACCACACATCCATGAAAAGCTTACTAACTCAGCTTTCAGATATTGATTTATGTATAAATCTCAATTTTTTTAAAAAAAAGGACCCTTATGACTAGTTTTTTGGTCCAGGGTCACATATAACATTCCCATCATCAGCCAGTGTGCATTACTGATCTCATTGCTGTGGTGTTGAGTGTAGCTGTTGGTGAAATGTACTCACTTCAGCATCTTCAGCTCACACACAGGATTCTTCAGTCCCTCACAGATCTCTTTGACTCCTGAGTCCAGCAGACGACTGTTGTTCAGGTTCATCTCTTTCAGGATGGTTTTGGAGGAGAGAACAGTAGCTAGAACTGAACAGCTTTTCTCCGTCAGCTCACAGTTATTCAGCCTGAACACAAAAACAGCATTTCAGTAATGACCACTTTCATCATGTATATTTCTTACAGTTATATTGCATAATGTTAGTGTTGGCGGTATCAGCTGATGTGAGCTTGACTGACGTGTTCTGTCCGAACTAACGCAGCGCTTGATTATTATTATTCAGCACATATTCAACACAAATCAGATCAACAGCTCTTCATATCTGATTACACATGTGACTGACAGTCTTTAATAATGAATAATCAAAGAGGTTTCAATGTATAAATCATGTTCACTCACATTATTTTCTCCAGTTTGCTATGAGAGTCCATCAAAAGAGCAGAGAGTTTCTCCCCATCCAGATCTCCTAATTTATCTCCACTCAGATCCAGTTCTTTCAGTAGTAATGGACTTTTACCCAGAACTCCAGTGAGATACTCACACGCTTCCTCTGCAGCAGGACTTTTCAAAAACCTACAGGAAGCAGATAAGGATTTCAGATTATTCATATTTTTGGATTATTTTTGCTACAAACTCTGTTTTGTGTCTGCTGAATTTCTCTAAACTGCTATTTAATTTCAGTTCATGTAATTTCTATTCAACAATGGTAAATTTGACCCTTCTATCTATTTTTATACATTTGATTTCACATCTGCGGATAATTTTTAAATATTTTAAGGTCTTTTTCACCTGATAGTTTTTAATGAACAGAGTCCACCCTGTAGTAGATCATTGAGCTCCTTCACTCCTGATTGTCCAGGATCATTTCCTGTGAGATCCAGCTCTATCAGGTGTGAAGGGTTTGATCTCAGAGCTGAAGCCAGAGCTTTATAACCTTCTTTAGTTCTTTGGCTCGTGAGATCCACTTTCCCTGCAGTTTAGCTTCAACCCTGATCAAACTCACCTACCTGTGATTTTCTAATGATCCTGACATTGATTAACATGCTCAGGTGTGTTTGATCAGGGTTAGAGTGCAGGTTGCTCCCGCACGCTTAGAGTTTGAGCTCCATCAGTTTCGTAAACTGTAGGTGTGTTCGACTTCATCTACGGCTAGTCGTGGGCGGAGTTGAAAACGAAGTCATCAAGACGGACACTTTTTACTCTCGTTAGTGACACTCACGGTGTTTGCATGCTCTATCACACAGGCTTGTGCACAATTCAGAATTGAATTGAGAATGACTCCTAAATTCCAATTCAATTATTAAATTTGAATTGAATTTGAATTGATGTCAAAAACAGGATCTAGAATTACAATTCGAATTTTAATTAAAGGAAGCAGAATTGCAATTCAATACAAATTCAAAGAAATTCATATACATAAGTGAAGTGTTTAACAATGAAGCTTTACAATATATGTCAGATATGATTTCATTACATATTCTATAAATGATATTAGTTTGAACTACTTGTACAGATTACATTAACAGGAAATGTTCCGCCCAGCAATGAATGTTAAAAGCTCTAGTCACAGAACACATAATTAAGTTTGATTTATTGGAATTGTAATTTTGTGGAACACAATGGAACGTGACACCATATCCCAGAATGCTTTGCTTTAACCAAGTATTTAAAATGGTTGCCAAACAATTTGAGGTGGACATTTGTTTGAAAGCTTCTTTTCTACACAATTTGATGGTCAACACCAGACTTTTTAAGTTTCAGAAGTCATGATATTTGATATCATCAGTGTTGGGGTCACTACTCAAGAATGGGTAATACACATTATTCACTTAAAAACATAATGCATTACCTTACTTGTTATTCTCTATGAATAGTAACTCATTACTCTACTCATTACAGTAGTGCAACACAGCAAGAGCCTGGCATATACTGTAGCTCATAAATGCCTTAAACACACCTTCAACTCACAACACAACAGTAACATTAATGTGTTACATTACTCCGTTACAGCCAAATGTGATTATATTATGTTATTCCCAAGTTACCCCCAACACTGGATATGTGTTTAAAAGCATGCAAGCACACTTTCTTTTTTCTTATGACTTGTTGTAAATTAAGAAAACAATTCTTGTCAATTGTGGAATTAATAGAAATATTTGTTCTCTTAAAGACTGATCTGAGGGACTTTTCTACAGAAGAAACATCCGGAAATCTTGATGGACTGTGAAACCAACAGTTACACAATCCAGCCAAACCAGAGTGAAGATCATGGTAATCCTTCTGAAACAGCGAGTTCCAGCACTAAGTGGTCACCAACTAATAGACAACAAGTTGCTCTGACTGACAGTGTTGTTACATATATTAAATTAAAAATAAGGATTTCATTAATCTTTTGCATTTGGCCCAAGTATATTTGCCTGACAGTAGATCTTTGGTCAAACCGATCAATGAAATTATTTTTTGGAATGACTGGCCATTTCATTATAGATTTCATGTTGCAGAGTGTAATGCTGAGCTGTCAGCGTTTTAAAGGGAGGCATACAGCAGAAAACATTTGTAAAATTTATGAGGATGTTCTTCAAAATTACAATATTCAGAACAAAATCTCATTCATTGTGACTGATAATGCCTCCAACATGGTAAAGGCATTCACCCTCTTCCCACCAATACAATCCTCACTTGAGAGCCGTTTAACAAAATTTGAAGAGATGGAATGCTTCCAGGTGGCTGCCACGGTTGACCCAAGGTTTAAGTTGGACTGGTGTATTGGTGAAGAGCAGGTAATAATCAAAAACCTTCTCAATGCAAAAGTTGAGTCTGCCTCCCCAAAAGGGAATGCAACCATGAATGGCAGTGCTCAACCAAAGAAACACCCAAAACTGTTATCCTACATGGAAAGCCAGTCATCTGCCATGCCAGCTGACACAGCCCCACATGAGGTCCACATGAAATACTGATCCTTTGGTTTATTGTAAAGAAAACCAAAGCCTTTTTCCTACCCTAGCTCAACTTGCATGTAAATATCTTGCCATACCAGCTTCCTCTGCACCTGTTGAGAGAATCTTTAGTGTTGCATGAAAGATATTCAGACCAGAACGGTGCAGACTCAATGATAAAACATTTGAGGAGCTATTGAGAATTAGATGCAACGGTGTTGCTCAATGAGTTTTGCATTGAAATAAATGACAACTGCATTTACAACGACTTTGTGTTATTTGATTACTTTGAAATGAAAATAACATTTTGAACAAAACTAATCAAACACTGAAGGAGTAATTTATTTCAAGAATTTGATCATTATCTATATGTTGGAACAAAATGTATGCAGGGTTGAGGATTGACTAGTTATGTGTAATGAAATTATGCTATTAAATTACAAAATTAATGTAATTGTGTGTGAGATTCAACACATTCTTCCTGTTGTATGACTGTGTGGAATGTCTTTGAATTGCCATGAATTTAATTCCACTTCCTGTCATTCCAACTCCAATTCAAATTCAACTTCCTGTGGGGCGGAGTCAATTCAATTCAAATTCCAACTCATGAATTGAATGGCGGCCAATTCTGAAATTCTGAATTGTGCACAAGCCTGCTATCACAGAAGAAATGAATTAAATGCAATATTTATCAAATACACCAACTTTTTAAAAGCGTTTTCATGAGCAACAGAAACACGTTTCATATACTGCTTAATACAGTGCCATCTGAACAAGAATAATGTTCAACATAAACACATACTATTTAAATATTAATAAAGTGGGGTTATATATGCTTTTATCAGTGTTTCATGATAAATCTGACTCAATATAACATTGCGACTACAGTAAAAACACTTTCACTGTTCTAAAAACACAGATTTGTCAGTATTATCGGACTTGAGGATGTTAGAATAAACCCAAAACACACGTGATCGTTGTCATGCGGTGAATCTGGCCAATTGTGAAACAGCCATGTGGTCATCAGAGCTCCTGCAGCCGCTCTGAAGAAACTGCGCCGGCTGAGTCAATCGGCTGCTCTCGAATCGCTATCGCGGTACTTTGATGGCACACGTGACAGTCACGAGGCGTCGGCACAGCCTCAAGTCTGACAAAATTTCTAACCAGCATACACTGCTTCAAGTCAGAATTTGATTGAGCTGGGCAGTGATGCGTTAAGTCGAACACACCTATTATTTTCGCTTCATATAACGTGTGAATATACCCCATGTTCTATTTTACAACTAAAACAACCGGATTGGCTTATCATCACTAGTTTTGTTTTGATTTCCCAAATCCACTAGCTTATAGCCCGTTAGCAGCACCAGTGTCATTGCCGTTAATCTTGCTTGCATCATTTACACACTGTTTACACACATTACCATTGTTGCTTTAATGCAAGTAATAGTGAGTAAACTAGGGGCAGCTGTGGCCTAATGGTTAGGGAGTCGGGCTTCACTCATCTGTGTGTGTGCGTGTTTGTTCACTATTCACTACTCTGTGTGTGCACTTAGATGGGTTAAATGCAGAAATTCTCAGTATGGGTCACTATACTTGGCCACGTCACGTCCTTTCCTTTTCCTTAATGGCGAATTTGCGTCTACCTTTGAGTGCAGGTAGACAACACTCTGACCACCTCTACTCCGTGTGCTTCTCTGCACAGGTCCCGTGCACTCTGGACGCAATCTTCCCAGGTGTCCTTCACTCTGCAGCCGGGACACCACGGACCCTGGGTGCAGCAGCAGAGGAAGACGTGAGCCAGGCCCCGGACGAGGACCTTGCTCCCTCCGCTGCCTCCAGTGTTGCAGTCAATTCTGTTTGTAACGGCCACCTAATGTTTAACATTATGTTAAGGTCCCTTTAAATATATTTTGCTCTAAGTTTGAACACGCACGCACTGAGATAGTGAGAGTGAGGCAAGAGATGGTCGCTCTGCTGCCGAGTACTACAATGCTCTAACTTTCTTCCATTTTGATTTTTCCCGTTACCAGAGTGTTTTACCTCGCATGTGTGTAAGAGGAGTGCACTAGTGCAAACAACTATAAAGGCTCATCAAATGACTAATTGCCTCGAGTTTTCTTTCCTTGTTTCGGGTGGACTCTCTGGCGGACGTTACATGTTCCCCTCTGGAAATCCTGTTCCCCCTTGACCAAGCGTATCTGCTGAGCGGGTTGCCAGGTCTGTGTAATTAACCTGACCAACTGTTAATCAAACTTTGCCTAATTACGTGGAAATAAAAACTGTGGTTTTGGCAACAGTGGTGCTGAAAAGGTCTCCAAATGCACCCAAAACACAACTAAATGTATGGAAAGCGAAAAGGGACAAAAGTGTTGGCGCTACTTTCAAATGTCTTGCA
Source organism: Labeo rohita (assembly GCF_022985175.1). Taxonomy (NCBI): domain Eukaryota; kingdom Metazoa; phylum Chordata; class Actinopteri; order Cypriniformes; family Cyprinidae; genus Labeo; species Labeo rohita. Next base: position 7,212 of record NW_026128473.1, read on the forward strand.
ACACTGCAGCAAAATACAATTATTCTCCCCCTTCCATTAATGTTCTGTGGTTTTAATTATTCTTTAATTATTCTTCCATTGTTTTTGTCTAATGTTTTTGTCTAATGTCTGAGTTTTGCATTTAAATTGCGTATACATTTTAGTCTAATCTGTCGGTGCAGACAGATAAAACTCGATAACTCATATTGTAGACCAGGGGTGGTGAACATTCACGTGATGTACACTTATGACTGGTTTTGTGGTCCAGAGTCACATATAATACATCACAATATTTTCATCATTTAGAGGACATTAGTCCTCTAACTGATAACTTCTTGGCGTATATTGAATTTGAATACTTAACAAAACGTTATTGTTTTCACAAGAAGAGAAAATATACAGCTGTTATAATAAGTGACACGTAGCCTAATTTCAGAGGTCACTAATGAAATCAATTAATCAAGTTAATCAATAGAGCTATAAACTGGGGACATGACCATGTCACATTGTCACCTGAATTTCTATTCTTGCTGGCGTTTTCATACAATTTGAACATATTCAATTATAAAAGTCAAGGCATCTACCCATTTGGCATTAAAAAAAAAAAAAAAAAAAAAAAAAAAAAAAGCATAGATATTGCATAAATATCATAGACGTTCTTCCAACTTCCAAGTTGATGTTAAGCAAACACTACTCTAGGTGATATTCATATCTACTGACAGTGAGATATAGGTATTTACCAAGACCGGATACAAAGTTAATACTTGTCAATAAACTATACTAAATTGACTTTCCAGAAATTACAACGGTAAAATGACCTGTTCTTTAATTGCCATTTTAAATGGGCCTATTTCTTGCATTGGGCCTTCAGAACATCTTTGCTTTATTTATTTATTACATTGGTGTGGGATATTAATGAATAGACTAGAACAATTGCTGACAATGCTGCTAACATTCTTTTTCATTATTGTTATTTTTACAGATTTCCTGTGATGACTGTAGGCGATGGTTCCACATGGGCTGTGTTAACAATCTATCCACAGAGAAAGTTTTTTATCCTTTTATGCTTTAATCAAAATGAATTTTGAAGCCATTCTTTTTGTAGTCCTATTTTTTTTTTTCTTTTTTTTTTGTAAACTGTCACACCTGCTGGAAAATTGGTCTCTTTGTTGTTTATTTCATTCATAAAATTAAGTGACATTTAAAAACAGACATTGTGCTTCAAATAGGCCTGCGCTAGAGACTTCGTAATAACCAAAGCCTCACACATTACTCTTAAAACGCTTGTAAGTTGGGGAAACCCCTTTTTACATTTTTTTTTAACATGTAAAGATGCTGTCAGAACGGCGTTTTCTTTATGCTTTAGCTGATATAATATATGCTGGGGTGCAGGCAGATATAGACAGGCTTTAAAAGCTGCTAGAACTGAGCATATCTGCAAACTCGTAGAAAATAACCAAAATAATCCAAGGTTTTTATTTAGCACAGTGGCTAGATTAACAAATAACCAGACGCCACCCGATCTAAATATTCCCTTACAGTATAATAGTAATGACTTCATGAATTTCTTCACTGATAAAATAGATAACATCAGAAATACAATAACCAATGTAGATTCTACAGAGTCTAATACGTCAGCTTCTTTCGCCACACCCAAAGAAAAACTGCAGTGCTTTACAACTATAGGACAGGAAGTGTTAAATAAACTCATTACTGTGTCTAAACCAACAACATGCATATTAGATCCTGTATTACTGAAAGCATTGTTACCTGTAGCAGAAGAACCGCTTGTCAATATTATTAACTCATCGTTATCTTTAGGTCACGTCCCAAAACCATTCAAGCAGGCGGTTATTAAGCCTCTTATTAAGAAACCACAACTAGACCCTAGTGAACGGCAAAGTACAGACCCATTTCTAATCTTCCATTTATGTCTAAAATTTTAGAGAAAGTTGTATCTGCTCAACTGTGCTCATTCTTGCAAAAAAATTATCTCTTTGAAGAATTTCAGGCCCCATCACAGCACAGAAACTGCACTTGTTAAAATCACTAATGACTTGCTTCTTGCGTCAGACCAAGGCTTCATCTTATTGCTAGTTTTACTTGATCTTAGTGCTGCGTTCGACACTATAGATTATGACATACTCATAGATCGACTACAAAACTATGAGAGTATTCAAGGGCAGGCTTTAAGATGGTTTAAGATGGTTAAAGTATGGAGTGCCACAAGGATCTGTTTTAGGTCCTCTACTATTTTCGAAATACATGCTGCCCCTTGGTAATATTATTAGAAAACACAGGATTAGTTTTCATTGTTATGCTGACGATACTGTTGTGAATTTTTTCTTAGAGACCAGGAGACGTTTTTGGATATCTTGAAGCAGAAGTTTCTCTTTATTCAGATACTCGCTGCTCTGCACTGCAGTCTTCAAAAAGTTGTCTTCTCAAAGCTCAGCACAGCAGAGTATATAGGTTTGAAGGGGGAGGAGTACATAGAGGTGGAAACAATCTAAACAAAGCATGCAAATGTGGTACAGGAAAACAGCTCAGTTAAAGATTTTTCCCAGCCTTGATCTATTTAGCATACAAGTGTCATTCAAATGCATAGGTGCTTAAACAAAAGGCACAGTTGTACCTTGAGATTAGAATTCACACTTAACTTGGGAAAACCTGCCAGATGTTCAGGAACTGAAAGGTTACTGTCTCAGGGCCTGGGCTGCCTGCTCTTAGACTGTCACAATATACATAACTTTTTCAGTTCATGTTGTCATATTGGAACCTATATCAAATATGCATAGGATCAGCATATTTTAAACAGAGTCTTAAATTTGTAATCCTTCAGTCCCCCCTTTGAGAGTTCTAATAACTCTCACATAATACAAATTTAAACCTCCATAAATCCATTCTATAGCCTATGTTTGTTAACATTGAGCTCCATCTTCCATTCATGTAACTTGAAATAGTTACAGGCACATATATCTTATTCTGTGTCTTGTCCAAGATTTAATTAGGTGTGATAGTTCTTTTCAGAACCATAAATGTTGACACATACGACATGGATGGTAACATGTCGTACAAGCTACATGTTGACACAGAAAACCATGTAGCATAAGAGTGGAAGTCCTGACGTCCATGGCGCCTGAATAGCTGTGTAGTCTGTAGTTTTCTGTAGTCCATTTCCCACGTAGATTCATTTAGATGACTCTTTGTCCTCATGAATCTTGTTCATGGATGTCTGAGGTGATGCTTTACTCCAGGATGCTGCTTTTGAAGACATCATGGCATGTACATATACCTGCAACACAAGAAAACAGAGAAACAGCAGACCAGCAGTATTCATGCATAGACATTTGTAGACTTCTGTTGATCGTATAGTCATTTTAAGTCTAGTGATCGTATAGTGGTTTTAAGTCTAGTGATCGTATAGTGGTTTTGTTGACCTAGTCTTAAGTCATTTGACACCTATGGACCAGTGAGGTGGGGACAAACTGATGAGGGGAAAAAACCTATGAGGAAATCTTCACCACAGGGTTGGCCCCCGAGGCCTGTTGCACTTCGGTTCTTCCCTGGGCTCCTCACTGGCCTGTGTGTCCTAGTCTGTCCCTGTAGTTGGTGTGGGAACTTAACTGTGCAATTACTCCATCCTCTAATGAAACATCAGTCATAGCAAACATCATAACCCATAGAGGATAGGTGAGTGTGCTGTAGTATTGTTTTTGGCTGTGAGTGTACTTAACCAGAGTCCCCCAGTGGGAGGAAGTCAACTTCCTTTTGTTCTATTTACAAAGAATCTTTTCATCTTTGTTGTAGATTATTGGGGTAATTAAGAACTCACAGTCTTAACAGTTAGCACCTCAGCAAGCTGCCCCACGAGTTTGGTGTAGTGGGGAGGGTCTGCTTCAGAGTTGCAAGCAGACTGAGTAAGAGCTGATTTACAGCGTTCATTTCTCTTACATACTTTTTGTTTTTCCTACACTCTTTCATCCAGTGTCCAGGTTTACCACAGTAATGACAACTGGCCTCCCTCTTAGGACATTTTCGTTTCTGTTGGTTCTTTGTGTTGACCTGAAAGGATGCTGCTGCAATCTTTACTCTTGCTTTAACATCAGAGTCTCTTTCCCAAATAGCTAACATGTCTAGGTTACTTCTGAGAGTTTTGTTAGACCAAGTTAGATCTAGGAATGTCAAGGCTTTTCTGTACTCAGCTACAAGACCATCTGACCAGATGCGGACTAAGGGTCCCTTGTCATCTAGCACACTTTCAGAATTATCAACTATTCCACTGTAAGTTACAGCTGTCTGGCAGAACCTTTCACTGTATTCATTCACAGTTTCTTCTTTCCTTTGCACACAGTTAGTGATTCTGGACCAGTCTATTTTGGGTCCCACGATATTCTTTAGAATTTTCGAAACACCTTCTCTCAAATCCGCTTTACTGGCATGTTGTAGTTCAGAAGTAACAGCAGACTCAAAACTGTTGAATTCAGATTCAGTTAGAATTTGTGACATCAGCTGTGTGACTTCTGCTAACGACATGTCGTAGAGACGCATTTTGCTAGTCAATGCTCTTCTAAATTCAGAAAAATTTGTGCATGCTGAGGGTAAGCTCTGGGATAGTCTCTCTATATCTTTAGGTCCTAGCGCTGTATGGACTGCTTGTAACTGGAGTCTGGGGGTTGCAGATGGAACAGTTTCAACACCTTCTACCCTACTCTGAGCCCCTTTTCTCGCTCCACGTACTTCAACTGCATTTACATTTTTATCTCTTAATCCAGTATTGCTATTGTCCTCTAGTCTACACAAAGACTGTAAGTCAGGATAGCTTTCATCTGACTGTTGGTCTTTTGAATCACTTTTGGTTGAGGCCTTGTTATGGCCCACCTTTTTAGTGAGACAGGACACTCTAGTTTGTAGTTGTTTGTTTTGTTCTTTTAACTTAGCAATACACTGAGCTTGTTCTTGTGCTAAGGATAAAGTAAACTCTCTGTGGCAGCAGATAATGCCTTTAATGTTTTTCTTTCTGATACATGCTCCAAGTACCTTTTTGCATTCTTCAATTGACCATACTTTTTCTGGATCAATACCAAATTTCTTTGTTAAATCCAATCTGACTGACTCTGTCACTATTGAGTCCATGTGCTCTCCTAACAATGATTTGAACTCATTGTCTGTCCGTAAAGGGGTAGCTAGTCCACCTTTCTCAGTTGTGGGAATCAACCTAGCATTCCTTCTCAACATTTTGTAATGTCTTTCTGACACAACAATACACTTCTAACACCTCCCTGGCAAGCAGAGCATAAATTTGTCAACACAGAACAACTGTTGTTAACCTTCTCTGGCAAAGCAGAGGAAAACCTAGTTAATACACATTATCATGTATTCAACCTTCTCTGGCAAAGCAGAGGATTCCTGAACATAAACTACTAGCACTTTATGCTAATCTTCTCTGCCTGAAACAGAGCATAACAGATATTAGCACGTAATGCTAATCTTCTCTAGCTGAATAGAGGATAACTAGTCTGTTAACCAAACCCTGCAGCTGTTTGTTAACACTTCTCTGGCGGCGCAGAGGCTAACCACATGTACTGGTCTGTAGTGGTTCTTTGAATAGAGTAACACTCACCAAATCGTTGTTGAGCTGAAAAAAGTTTCTGGAATTCAGTCTGGAACGATGTCTGGCGAGAAGCTCTATCCGGGTCACGGCACCAAAACTGTTGTGAATTTTTTTCTTAGAGACCAGGAGACGTTTTTGGATATCTTGAAGCAGAAGTTTCTCTTTATTCAGATACTCGCTGCTCTGCACTGCAGTCTTCAAAAAGTTGTCTTCTCAAAGCTCAGCACAGCAGAGTATATAGGTTTGAAGGGGGAGGAGTACATAGAGGTGGAAACAATCTAAACAAAGCATGCAAATGTGGTACAGGAAAACAGCTCAGTTAAAGATTTTTCCCAGCCTTGATCTATTTAGCATACAAGTGTCATTCAAATGCATAGGTGCTTAAACAAAAGGCACAGTTGTACCTTGAGATTAGAATTCACACTTAACTTGGGAAAACCTGCCAGATGTTCAGGAACTGAAAGGTTACTGTCTCAGGGCCTGGGCTGCCTGCTCTTAGACTGTCACAATATACATAACTTTTTCAGTTCATGTTGTCATATTGGAACCTATATCAAATATGCATAGGATCAGCATATTTTAAACAGATTCTTAAATTTGTAATCCTTCAGTTCAACTATATATCTCAGCAAGACCAGATGAAACTTCTAAATTATCAAAGTTAACAGTGTGTGTTAAAAATGTAAAGACTGTATGACCAATAATTTTCTCCTATTAAAGTCAGATAAGACAGAGATATTACTTATTGGACCAAAAAAACAGTAGACATAATCTCTTGGCTTACAATCTACAATTAGATGGATGTACTGTTACTTCCACTACAGTCAAAAGTCTGGGTGTTATATTAGACAGCAACTTGTCTTTTGAAAATCATATTTCTCATGTTACAAAAACAGCATTCTTCCATTGTAGAAACATGGCCAAGCTATGAAACATGTTACCCATTTCTGATGCAGAAAAGCTAGTTCACACATTCATGACCTCTAGACTGGACTATTGTAATGCACTACTAGGGGCTTGTCCTGCATCTTCAATAAACAAGCTACAGATAGTCCGAAATGCAGCTGCTAGAGTCCTTACCAGGTCAAGAAAATATGATCATATTACCCCAATTTTAAAGTCTCTGCACTAGCTCCACATCAGGTACAAAATATTACTTCATACCTATAAGGCCCTTAACGGCTTAGCTCCTGCGTACCTAACTAGTCTTCTATCATGCTTCAATCCATCACCCTCCCTAAGGTCCCAAAACTCTGGACTGTTGGTAGTACCTAGGATAGCAAAGTCCACTAAAGGATGTAGAGCTTTTTCACATTTGACTCCCAAACTCTGGAACAGCCTTCCTGATAATGTTCGGAGATCGGACACACTCTCTCTGTTTAAATCTAGATTAAAGACAGATTTTTTTTTTTAGCCAAGCACTCAAATAATGCATCTCATAAAGTTTTCCTGCAGTTATATCTGATCAGATGTTCATTATTAATCTTTCAGCTCTGGTTGAACAAATCTTTCTTTGATTGGTTTGAACATCAGCTACACTAATTATGTCCCTATTTCTTCTTTGATTCTGCAATGGGATTGAGATCCCATGGTAAAACTAGGAACTCCAGTCTTAAGAAGAGATGATGCCAACCCCTCAGAGGACTTCAGATAATGCCAACCCTGAAACAACATGCAGCACTACTGAATTCTGCTGCTAATTTATAGTGTTCTTTGTCTGTTTGATTATGTCATTAATTGATCTTTACTACACATCTCTGCCATCTGTACATCAACCTGACACAGTCACCACTAGTAAGCTACTACGAAATATATTGTAAAAACCTTTAATTTGCTGTAAAGTTGCTTTGCAACGTATCGTGAAAAGCGCTATACAAATAAATTTGAATTTAATTGAATTGAATTAGAGCTAAACTCAGTGGATCTCAGGAAAGTGGATCTCATGGGCCAGATTTAAGGATCCCTGCTATAGGATAGAGCTGTAATCGGGCCTTAAAAGTTAGGCCCGACAGTGCCCGAGCCCGACAGAATCCGGCCCTAGCCCGACAAGTATATTTTGATTGACAGCTTTTTAAAAGCCCGAACCCGTTTACAGCCTGACATTAAGCAAATATGCACAAGCACACAGCTCTTTTGCCTTTTGTCAATAATGAGTCATTTATACATGTTTTAACATAATTTATTAATGACTAACGTAGGCTATAAGCCACTTGGAAGTTGGAACTAATAAATATAATAAGTTCTCTGTAACATCGTAACATCTTAGCACTCTAAATAGGCGTACACTTAGCCTATAAATAGGCCAACGCGTCAATAAAAAAGACTCTTTCTTAACAAAATAAATTAAGATAAGTTCTAAATTAAGATGGGTTTTTTGGCAATAACGAAATTAAGATAGTTTAAGCGCGGTCCTGCGCTCAGTGATGGTGCGTCCAGCAGCACTGAACACCTTTTTACTGCCGCTGTGACTGGCCGGGATGCATAGTACTGACTTGGCTAATTTAGCCCAAACTTAATCACCAGAGGCAAGCCTCCATATCACCTCCTCAGCATCCATTTTCGCATCTTTCTCGCGCTAATCGAAATGCATCACATGACCGCGAATTTACCGGAAAAGCCGGAGCGCAAGCCCGAGCCCGGCCTGAGCCCGTGTAAAATGATATAAATTAAGCCCGAGCCCGAGCCCAAGCCCGAGCCCAAGCCCGGGTTTCGTCGGGTTTCATCGGGTTCGGGCAAAGATCTTCAGCTCTACACAGTAAAAATAGATGGGTTATTTTTTTAACCCAATAGATGGGTTACACATATTGGGTCACTGTGTTGGGTTATTTTCTAAAACGTTGGGTTATTTTTTTTAAACATCGTTGGGTTGTTTTTAATAATAACCCAGCGTTGGGTTTAATTGGTTCCCGCGGCGACAGTTCAAATTTTAACGGTCGACAGTGTCTGACCACAGAAGAAGCTGCTGCTGCATCAGTGTGAGGTAAGTAATAGGGTTTAAATAACTCTTATAACATTATACTTATACGAAGAACGTGAAATGCACTTCAAAATTGAACTTTTGTTGTTGTATGTTTGTTTTTTTTTAACGAAGATGTAGTTTCCTTTAGTCAGTGTATTGTAACGTTACTGCAGAGAATGAGCTCCATTGTAAACGAATAACGTCACGTTAACTTAGCTGTCCCAGTTAGGTTGCTAGCAGTAATAAATTAAATAAACATTAGCAGAAAGTTGTAAAACTGTTTAGAGATGTATTACAGTAACCTAAAGTTAATAATGTATGGTGGAATGTATACAGGACTACTTATATTACTGAAATCACCGTCTACCATTACTACAGGTTTAGTATTATTTTACAGCTGATGAAGGGTTCTAGACATACGGTTTCTGACTACAGTTTGTTTGGTCGCATTAATGGTTATCACATTTAACTTTATATGGGAAATGGCTAATGTTAAATGAGACATTGTTGATTTAAACCGCGCCGCACGAACCTTTCAACTTCGGTCCAGTATGTAACCTTAGCTCAGCGGCAGCTCAGAGAGATGCGCTCAAATTCAGTTAATTCTCTGTTTAGAAAAGTCTACAAATAATCACATTTCCCAAAAGCAAGACGTGATGGGAGAAACGAAGCTTTTCAAAGTTTCGAATCAATTAAACGAATCGCTTAATTCGCAAAATGATTCACTGCTTCCAATCGTTCGTGACACAACGGCGACGCCTGCTGGTCAAAACAAGGCAAGCGTCAGTTGTTTGGAAAGCGAGCACTAATTGGAATAACACTAAATGTGTTTTTATGGTTTATTTATATTGAATATTGTTATGCATATATTAGATTCGCCTCTAATTACAGCCATTTCTATTATAAAGCTATGACAGATTTGCATGTTTTTTTAAATGTGTACTAAATGTGTTTATACTTATTTTTAGACATTGGGTTCTTCAGTGAAGGAAAAATTACAACAGTGGAATCTCATACATTAAACATCCACATGCCAATTAACTGAAATATTTCAAGGTAAGTAAACTATTTATATTAGTGATCCATATACATTACCAGTCAAAAGTTTTTGGACAGCAAGATTTTTAATGTTTTTAAAGAATTCCCTTCTGTCTAAGCCTGCATTTATTTCATCCAAAATACAGCATTTAAAATAACCGCTTTCTATTTGAATATATTTAAAATGTAATTGTCCAGTCTTTTCAAAGCTTTTAAAATAGAAAGCAGTTATTTAAAATAGTAAAAATATTTCACAATATTACTGCTTTTACTGTATTTTGGATCAAATAAATACAGGCTTAGTGAGTAGAAAAGAATTCTTTAAATAACTTTAAAAATCTTACTGTTCAAAAACTTCTGATTAGTAGTGTAGGTTTTCCAACAATTATGAAAAAATGTTTCTAGTTTATCTGTAAAATGTTTCTTCTTCTGCTTCATCTTATCACAGAGGAAGGAGTCAATGAAGGAAGTTTTATGCGACCGGATGACACCAGCATTGCTGCACTAACTCCAAGAGAAGAAGTTTTTAGCATTTTCAACGGTGAAACAGTGGAACAGAAGACCTTACTACAAGCAGTGGATCTGTGTTTCAGACATTTCTACATTTATGACATCTACTACCCAAAGCTCCTCTGCACCCATTTGCAGCACACAGTCTTTAATATTCCAGGAGTTCTTTCAACACATTACCTCTTCCTTAGAAACTTTGTATTTATTGATCCGTAAAAACTTTTTATGTTGCTGATTATCAGCAAGTCCAGCAGCCAGCAGATTTACTTTGTTTTATTATTATTATTATTATTATTATTATTACTTGTGTTTATGATTTTTTATTTTTGTTTTATTGATAAAAGTTTGTATGTTATGTTTGTTTTATTTGTGCACATTTGTGTATGTGTTGATATAAATAAATATGAATTGATACACATTTATGACCCTGGACAACAAAACCGGTCATAAGTATCATGGGTACATTTGTAGAAATAGCCAAAATTGCATTGTATGGGTCAAAATTATCAAATTTTCTTTCATGCCAAAAATCATTAGAATATTAAGTAAAGATCATGTTCCATGGAGATATTTTGTAAATCTCCTACCATAAGTATATTGAAACTGAATTTATTATTAGTAATATGTGTTGCTAATAACTTCACTTGGACAACTTTAAAGGCAATTTTCTCAATATTTAGATTTTTTGCACCCTCAGATTCCAGATTTTCAAATAGTTGTTCTATCCTATCAAACCACATATTAATAGAAAGCTTATTTATTGAGCTTTCAGATGATGTTTATATTTAAATACAAAAAAACTTGACCCTTATGACAGGTTTTGTGGACCAGAATCAGATAAATAAACATTAGTTTTGAATAGTTGGTTTTGAATTCAGTGTACATCTTGAAAATATGTCAGTTGTGTGTGCATATTTGTGTTTTGAATGTATTATATTTTCACATTCTTGTACACTTATTTTGTAAACATTTGCAGTATGACTGTTTTACATTTAAAAATATATTTGTAAAAAAAAAATATTTGCATATTTAAATAAAATATTTATTTGAAAACAAAGTAGTGTTATAGTGTATTTTTATAAAAAAAATAAATAAATAAATAAAAACTGATATAAATGAATCTAAATAATTAACTCAACTGTTGGGTTACTTTTAACCCAACTGGATTTTAACCCAATTCATTGGGTTAAAATAACCCATAGATGGGAAGGTGCTATACCAACCCCAATTCATTGTTACTATAGAGTCAAACAAGAATCCTGTTTTCAAATATCTGCACAACTACAAATGTAGAATAAACAACAAATTACTAAGTAACTTTTTTATACACAAATTTACATTTTGTAAATAGAATAAACAGCAGAACCTCTGCATCTCTGAGCAGCACAGTGTTTTGTTCCTCAGTGTTACAAGGACTAGTAAATAATTCAATCAGGCTATAAGTACAATGGTTTGCAAAGTTAAATGAATCAGCTGATTGAAAGATTTAACTCACTAATTTAGACAGTCACTTGCTGCCACCTACTGGCAGTTTTAGTTTTAAAAAACAACAGTTCTGCTATTTGCTCCATTTACAAAATTGAAATGTATGTATGAAAGTTACTCAGTAACTTGTTTATTGTATATTTGCGATTGTGCAAATATTCAGAAAAACAGGATTCTTGTTTTTGTGATACGCTAACTCCTATAGCACAATGATTATTGCACAATAAAACACACTTCAGTTTTTCCAATCTGCATTGTGGAGTTTTCAACAGAAAACAAATATTTACTTTTCCTAAATTCCTAGTTTATTCCCACTCAATAATGTTAGTATTAATACATGTCAAATACACTGTGAAAGGGATGGATTTACAAACTATATTAATGATTTTTTTTTATATATAAATAAACTGCCTGCATATAATTTATTTTGCATTACAGCATCACATCTCACCTCAGTGTCTTGAGTTGACAGTTTGGATCCTGTAGTAAATCATTGAGCTCCTTCACTCCTGATTGTCCAGGATCATTTCCTGTGAGATCCAGCTCTATCAGGTGTGAAGGGTTTGATCTCAGAGCTGAAGCCAGAGCTTTATAACCTTCTTCAGTGATACTGCAGTCTGAAAGTCTAGAACCAGAATGAAAATGTCACAATCAGATGATTAATCAGTTATTCTAGAAATTACCTAAATCCATAACAAAATTACATTTTATTCCTTATACAAATGAACTAAAACTGCAAAGCAAAATCGGACAACTATATATTGATTCATACAAAGAAGAGAACTTTAAATTGTTAGACATCAATTCACTGCAGTATCTCCAGCTTACAGTCACTTTCAAGCTTTAACCTTCTGATGCTCCTCATTTGTGAGGTACACTTGTGCTCTTCATGGTCAAAAGAGACTGAACACCTGAAATGTAACTTTCTTTTCAATAAAATCAATGTAATATTAATATATTTTTGTTCTATATAGTAATGTGAAATAGTCTTAAGACATTAGTACTTTCACCAGCTAAAACTGTTTTAAAGTCAGTTATTTCTATCTTTTGCTGTAGTGTGTCAGTAGGAAACATTTACATTTTACAGGTTTATATAAACATTTTGCCATTATATGTAATAATCCAGTGAGATTTTTCTTTGCACAATGAGTCTGACAACAGCCATCTTAAAATATTATTTTGATGGTGGTCATTTTTTACCACGAGGACCACAAATGTAAATATGTTCTTCATTTTTATTTTTATTTTTTTACAACCACTTAACTTTTCAAATGAAGCTACAATTTTCAAAATTTTAATTTTTCGATCAAAAGTGATTTCCCCCAAAAAAGAGCTCCACCTCAGTAGCATCGTGTTGGGCCTCCTCTCTGATCAGTGCCCTTAGACTCGTCCTAATATATTTATCTAGAGCCAAACACACTTCATTCAAGTCATTTCTGCTCCACGTATGTTGCTTCTCTACGCTGCTGAAGATGTAAAGCACTACAAGAGCTGCAGATGATGTTCTTATTTAAAAAACAGACTTTCAAAAACATATTTTCGTTAAAATGATTAAAAAAACAAAGCAGTAAATAAGTGTTGTGTTAGATCTGGCAGGTCACGTAATTTTGTCAGCTGATCCACGTCTACCTATAGGAATACAATGCTTATAGAAGGTCTACTACTTCCTTACAGAAGGTCCATTCAGTATTGACAAATCACTTCGTTCAGGAGCCAACTACCCTCCTCCATCCCCAGCTCCTCCTTTCATCCACAGTCAAAACTTGGCCTCCTGATATTCCTCATTGAGTCAGACTTTATCCTGAATTATGTTGTTAAACTAAATTGGAATTATGTTTGATGATGGAGATCCAGACAGAAATAGTTTGTTGTATCTGTCCAATAGATACAGGGCTCGACTTAAGCCTTGTCATAATCAGTCATTCACTTGTCCGAGTAAAAAAAAAATCTTCTATAGTTTTTTTTAAAAAGCAATAGTTTCATCACTGCTCTAGGATCTTTCTTTAATCAATATATTTGTGATATTTGCCTTCAATTGATTTCTAGGACACTTTTTAGCTTAATGAAGGGCAATATTTTCCTAACCTTACTAAATGTATGTGTCATCATTTGTAAAATTCTTACATTTTATCAATAACATCAATAAAATAAAATGATTGCAATTATTTGCTATTTTATCATTAAAATTGCAAATGCATAAATAATGTTATAAGATAAATGGTTCCCCTTTTTAACATATAATGCATTAATATTAATGCAATGATGCTTTTAAAAATGTATCCAAACCACCAGTAGGTGGCGGCAAGTCACTGTCTTAATGAGTGAGTCACACAATCCCCAATTCATTCAAATGGCTAATTAATATTTTGAAAATACTAAAAATGAAACTGTTGGATAAGAACTGAACTGAGCTGATGATGAAATCACTGTTTACCTCACAGCTGCTTTATAAATGAATTAAACTCACTCTTAAATTGATGGACTTTACATATTTACTGAACCAAACTGATTCAACATTGAACTGATTTTAACTGAATAATGACTATTTACTATTGTCTTTTTAGAGTTGCTTTACAGCAGAATTGAATTCTGTTTGCATCACTAATTCACTATTTTCTTGTTTATATCTGTAAAGCTGCTTGGAAACTATTTGTATTGTATAAAGTGCTATATAAACAAACGTGTCTTGACTTTACTAGTTAAATTGTTTCTGTTCATCATGTATGTTTGTTTGTTTTAAAAGACACTTATTTAAAGCAAAAAAATAACAATGGTCCAGACATCAAGAGGAAAACCCTGAACAGTATATTTTATCAGTAAATGTAATGCAAAAATGTAAAAATAATAATAATAGTCTAAAAGCATCTTATCTTAGCTTTTCATATCCAATTATATATACAAACAGATATGCATCATCATAAATACAAATGAACCATCAAATGCATGTTAAGTTATACCTACCTTGAACATAACCAAATACATTCTGTAAATGGTATAGCATAATGTGTCAGCTTAGGACAGTGTCAATGACAGACCAAATCCGAAAAAAAAAAAAAAAAAAAAAAAAAAAAAAAAACACTATGGCAGGCATAAACATAAAAACACAGCATACAGAGTTTTTCATTATCTAAGTCTGTTTTTCACCTTATGTTTTTGTTGAGCTCAATTTTTGTCTGTTGTCACACAACTTACCTCAGTATCTCCAAATGACACTTCATATTTTCCAGTCCAGTGCAAAGCAGCTTCACTCCTGAATCCTGTAGATTATTATTGCTCATGTTCAGCTCTTTCAGACTGGTATCTGATCCAAGAACTGTAGCCAGAGCTGAACAGCTTTTGTCTGTTAAGCCACAGTCATTTAGCCTATGAGGGAAATAAGATTACACAATAATTAGATTGAATACAT
>NW_026128473.1:22702-32937 GCF_022985175.1 Labeo rohita
TCAATACTGAATGGACCTTCTGTAAGGAAGTAGTAGACCTTCTATAAGCATTGTATTCCTATAGGTAGACGTGGATCAGCTGACAAAATTACGTGACCTGCCAGATCTAACACAACACTTATTTACTGCTTTGTTTTTTTTAATCATTTTAACGAAAATATGTTTTTGAAAGTCTGTTTTTTAAATAAGAACATCATCTGCAGCTCTTGTAGTGCTTTACATCTTCAGCAGCGTAGAGAAACAACACACATGGAGCAGAAATGACTTGAATGAAGCGTGTTTGGCTCTAGATAAATATATTAGGACGAGTCTAAGGGCAGTGATCAGAGAGGAGGCCCGACACGATTCTACTGAGGGGAATCACTTTTGACCAAAAAATTTAAATTTTGAAAATTGTAGCTTCATTGGAAAAGTTAAGTGGTTGTAAAAAAACAAAAATATATAAATGAAAAAATATTCACATTTGTAGTCCTCGTGGTAAAAAATGACCACCATCAAAATAATATTTTAAGAAGGCTGTTGTCAGACTCATTGTGCAAAGAAAAATCTTTAAATTTAGGTAATTTCTAGAATAACTGATTAATCATCTGATATTTTCATTTTGGTTCTAGGCTTTCAGACTGCAGTATCACTGAAGAAGGTTATAAAGCTCTGGCTTCAGCTCTGAGATCAAACCCTTCACACCTGATAGAGCTGGATCTCACAGGAAATGATCCTGGACAATCAGGAGTGAAGGAGCTCAGTGATTTACTACAGGATCCAAACTGTCAACTCAAGACTCTGAGGTGAGATGTGATGCTGTAATGCAAAATAAATTACATGCAGGCAGTTTATTTATAAAAAATATTTCATTAATATAGTTTGTAAATCCATCTCTTTCACAGTGTTTCAGAGTCAGATGTTGTTTTTTTCCACAAAGTTTATTTACGAAGTGAAGTTTTCTTAATTTTCCTTTGAGTGTTTGACATGTATTAATACTAACATCATTGAGTGGGAATAAACTAGGAATTTAGGAAAAATAAATATTTGTTTTCTGTTGAAAAATCCACAATGCAGATTGGAAAAACTGAAGTGTGTTTTATTGTGCAATATTCGTTGTGCTATAGGAGTTAGTGTATCACACAAACAAGAATCCTGTTTTTCCGAATATTTGCACCATCGCAAATGTACAATAAACAAGTTACTTTCATACATATATTTCGATTTTGTAAATGGAGCAAACAGCAGAACTGTTTTTTTTTAACTACAACTGCCAGTAGGTGTCAGCAAGTGACTGTCTAAATTAGTGAGTTAAATCTTTCAATCAGCTGATTCATTTAACTTTGCAAACCATTGTACTTATAGCCTGATTGAATTATTTACTAGTCCTTGTAACACTGAGGAATAAAACACTGTGCTGCTCAGAGATGCAGAGGTTCTGCTGTTTGTTCTGTTTACAAAATGTGAATTTGTGTGTAAAAAAGTTACTTAGTAATTTGTTGTTTATTCTACATTTGTAGTTGTGCAGATATTTGAAAACAGGATTCTTGTTTGTGTCATACACACTCCTATAGCAGGGATCCTTAAATCTGGCTCATGAGATCCACTTTCCTGAGATCCACTGAGTTTAGCTCTAATTCAATTCAATTCAAATTTATTTGTATAGCGCTTTTCACGATACATATCGTTGCAAAGCAGCTTTACAGCAAATTAAAGTCTTTACAATATATTTAGTAGTAGCTTACAGTGGTGACTATGTCAAGTTGATGTACATATGGCAGAGATGTATGGTAAAGATCAAATAATGACATAATCAAACAGACAAAGAACACTATAAATTAGTAGCAAAATGCGGTAGTGCTGTATGTTGTTTCAGGGTTGGTATCATCTGAAGTCCTCTGTGGAGTTGGCATCATCTCTTCTTAAGTGTTCTGGATCCAGACTGGAGTTCCTAGTTACCACAGGATATCAATCTGATGGCAGAAACAGAGAACAAATAGGAACATAATTAGCGTAGCTGCTGTTCAAACCAAGCAAAGAAAGACTTGTTCAAGCAGAGCTAAAAGATTAATAATGAACATTTGATCAGATATAACTGCAGGAAAAGTTTATGAGACACATTATTTGAATGCTTGGCTAAAAATATGTGTCTTTAATCTAGATTTAAACAGAGAGAGTGTGTCTGAACCCCGAACATTATCAGGAAGGCTGTTCCAGAGTTTGGGAGCCAAATGCAAAGAAGCTCTACCTCCTTTAGTGGACTTTGCTATCCTAGGTACTACCAACAGTCCAGAGTTTTGTGACCTTAGGGAGCGTGACTTTTGACTGTAGTGGAAGTAACAGTACATCCGTCTAGTTGTAGATTGGAAGTCAAGAGATTCTGTGTATTGTTTTTTGGTCCAATAAGTAATATCTCTGTCTTATTTGAATTTAATAGGAGAAAATTATTGGTCATCCAATCTTATACATTTTTAACACACTCTGTTGAGTATCATCAGCATAACAATGAAAACTAATTCTGTGTTTTCTAATAATATTGCCAAGGGGCAGCATGTATATTGAAAATAGTAGAGGACCTCGGACAGATCCTTGTGGCACTCCATACTTCACTGGTGATAACTGAGATGACTCCCCATTTAAACAAACAAAGTGGTAGCGATCAGACAGGTAGGATCTAAACCATCTTAAAGCCTGTCCTTGAATACCTGCATAGTTTTGTAGTCGATCTATGAGTATTGTTGTGGTTTCCCCTCTTCCCCGTCAAAGAATTACTCTTGAGTCTTGGGTTTTGATGCCAAAAGATTATTGCCGAAACAGTCAAGCCGAGTTGTCTATAGAGAACTGATCTTTACTTGGTTGAGGGCGGTGTTTTATACTGGTTTCCACATAAGCATGTTAACCTAAATCATTGGGGGGGGGTATCCCCTAAGGTAAACACTTCCATGGGAAACAGATGGTTTTCCTTAACGGCCTCTTAGTGGCCCCTAAAATAACATGAGATATAGCTCTGCTAGTGGGGCCCCAAAAATTAATCATATGGGCTTGTCTATTTTTCCATACTTATGGGCCTCTTACATCAACATAGAATGTGCTAGGCCCAGCAACACATAAGTAGGACTGCATAATTCTAATAGTAAATTAATTTGGACACAATTCCTTTATATTTTAGTTAATAAAATCTTCCTCATATTCCCCCTTTGAGACGTTTACGTCTCACCTTCTCCGGAGTGCTGTGTCAAGATCCAGCCTCTTAGTAATTACTACTCTGTGACAAAAATAAAGTCACTATGTTTCATTATCAATTAACTAAATCATGCCACGGCATTCCGGAAGATGTTAGGGCCAAACATCTCCCCTCTTATCTTTTTGCTAGAACGGAGTAAAAGACCCTGACACCTTAACATACTTTCCTAACTGAATACAAAGAGGGTTATAAAAATGTTCAAAGTCTGTTCGTGCACTTGGTTTGGCCTTGCCTGTGGTTGTCACAGTTACGTAAAATACATATAGAATAATGAAAATAAGAGTACATAAGAATAATACTAAACCAAAAAGAGAAACCAAAACAAAATATATACAATATGGAACAAAATAAAACATACATAATATAAAGATTTAGGTTACAGATACATTTGTCTTAATTTTCCTCGGAGGAACTCGAATTCTTATCTACCAGTTGCAAATTCAATGCTGTTCTGTAAAGCAGGTCCCCATAATATTCATGTTTAATCAGATTCTTTTTTCATCTTTGCAATACCTTAACATGTCAATTTGTTTAAGTGTGGCCTTGATAACTAGGGATTTTAATAATGGTAGTACACAGCAAAATAATAATCCTCCTATGCCAATTGTCACTCCCAAGAGTATTCCTAATTTTGCTAACCATGCTCCCCATGATCTTAATTTTAAATCTAACCAATTCCATGTTTTTTCATCTCTTCCAGCGTTAGTTGCCATTTCTACTTGTAATTCCTTAAGTTTAGTCATGGCTTTTGTAAATGCTCCTTCTGGTGCTGTATTGTTAGGGATATATTTATAACATAGGTCTCCGAATAAGACACACATCCCTCTTTTGTCTGCTAACATCAAATTAGGGCTAATCTATTTTGCCATGTCATTTTACTGGTTGCATTTAATTGTTCTCCTAAAGAAATTAATGCTTCGTTGGTATAATTAATGAACCTTTGTTGATTGTAGTTGTTGTGAATTTTTTCTTAGAGACCAGGAGACGTTTTTGGATATCTTGAAGCAGAAGTTTCTCTTTATTCAGATACTCGCTGCTCTGCGCTGCAGTCTTCAAAAAGTCGTCTTACAATATCTCAGCACAGCAGAGTATATAGGTTTGAAGGGGGAGGAGTACATAGAGGTGGAATCAATCTAAACAAAGCATGCAAATGTGGTACAGGAAAACAGCTCAGTTAAAGATTTTCCCAGCCTTGATCTATTTAGCATACAAGTGTCATTCAAATGCATAGGTGCTTAAACAAAAGGCACAGTTGTACCTTGAGATTAGACTTCACACTTAACTTGGGAAACCTGCCAAATGTTCAGGAACTGAGAGGTTACTGTCTCAGGGCCTGGGCTGCCTGCTCTTAGACTGTCACAATATACATAACTTTTTCAGTTCATGTTGTTATATTGGAACCTATAACAAATATGCATAGGATCAGCATATTTTAAACAGATTCTTAAATTTGTAATCCTTCAGTCCCCCCCTTTGAGAGTTCTAATAACTCTCACATAATACAAATTTAAACCTCCATAAATCCATTCTATAGCCTATGTTTGTTAACCTTAAGCCCCATCTTCCATTCATGTAACTTGAAATAGTTACAGGCACATATATCTTATTCCGCGTCTTGTCCTAGATTTAATTAGGTGTAACAGTTCTTTTCAGAACCATAACTGTTGACACATACGACGTGAATGGTAACATGTCGTACAAGCTACATGTTGACACAGAAAACCATGTAGCATAAGAGTGGAAGTCCTGACGTCAGTGGCGCCTGAATAGCTGTGTAGTCTGTAGTTTTCTGTAGTCCATTTCCCACGTAGATTCTCTCAGATGACTCTTTGTCCTCATGAAGCTTGTTCGTGGATGTCTGAGGTGATGCTTTACTCCAGGATGCTGCTTTTGAAGACATCATGGCATGTACACATACCTGCAACACAAGAAAACAGAGAAACAGCAGACCAGCAGTATTCATGCATAGACATTTTTAGACTTCTGTTGATCGTATAGTGGTTTTAAGTCTAGTGATCGTATAGTGGTTTTGTTGACCTAGTCTTAAATCATTTGATACCTATGGACCAGTGAGGTGGGGACAAACTGATTAGGGGAAAAACCTATGAGGAAATCTTTACCACAGGGTTGGCCCCCGAGGCCTGTTGCACTTCGGTTCTTCCCTGGGCTCCTCACTGATCTGTGTGTCCTAGTCTGTCCCTGTAGTTGGTGTGTGAACTTAACTGTGCAATCACTCCATCCTCTAATGAAACATCAGTCATAGCAAACATCATAACCCATAGAGGATAGGTGAGTGACTGGAGTGTGCTGTAGTATTGTTTTTGGCTGTGAGTGTACTTAACCAGAGTCCCCCAGTGGGAGTAAGTCAACTTCCTTTTGTTCTATTTACAAAGAATCTTTTCATCTTTGTTGTAGATTACTGGGGTGATTAAGAACTCACAGCCTTAACAGTTAGCACCTCAGCAAGCTGCCCCACGAATTTGGTGTAGTGGGGAGGGTCTGCTTCAGAGCTGCAAGCAGACTGAGTAAGAGCTGATTTACACTGTTCATTTCTCTTACATACTTTTTGTTTTTCCTACACTCTTTCATCCAGTGTCCACGTTTACCACAGTAATGACAATTACTCTCCCTCTTAGGACATTTATTTTTCTGTTGGTTCTTTGTGTTGACCTGAAAGGATGCTGCTGCAATCTTTACTCTTGCTTTAACATCAGAATCTCTTTCCCAAATAGCTAACATGTCTAGGTTACTTCTGAGAGTTTTGTTAGACCAAGTTAAATCTAGGAATGTCAAGGCTTTTCTGTACTCGGCTACAAGGCCATCTGACCAGATGCGGACTAGGGGTCCCTTGTCATCTAGCACACTTTCAGAATTATTAACTATTCCACTGTAAGTTACAGCTGTCTGGCAGAACCTTTCAGTGTATTCATTCACAGTTTCTTCTTTCCTTTGCACACAGTTAGTGATTCTGGACCAGTCTATTTTGGGTCCCATGATATTCTTTAGAATTTTCAAAACACCTTCTCTCAAATCCGCTTTACTGGCATGTTGTAGTTCAGAAGTAACAGCAGACTCAAAACTGTTGAATTCAGATTCAGTTAGAATTTGTGACATCAGCTGTGTGACTTCTGCTAACGACATGTCGTAGAGACGCATTTTGCTAGTCAATGCTCTTCTAAATTCAGAAAAATTTGTGCGTGCTGAGGGTAAGCTCTGGGATAGTCTCTCTATATCTTTAGGTCCTAGCGCTGTATGGACTGCTTGTAACTGGAGTATGGGGGTTGCAGATGGAACAGTTTCAACACCTTCTACCCTACTCTGAGCCCTTTGTCTTGCTCCACATACTTCAACTGAAATTGCTGCATCTTTCTCTATCCTTCTAGTTTTGCATTTGTCCTCTTGTCTACACAAAGACTGAAAGTCAAGATAGCTTTCATCTGACTGTTGGTCGTTTGAGTCACTTTTGGTTGAGGCCTTGTTATGGCTCACCTTTTTAGTGAGACAGGACACTCGAGTGTGCAGCTGTTTGTTTTGTTCTTTTAACTTAGCAATACACTGAGCTTGTTCTTGTGCTAAGGATAAGGTAAATTCTCTGTGGCAGCAGATAATTCCTTTAATGTTTTTCTTTCTGATACATGCTCCAAGTACCTTTTTGCATTCTTCAACTGACCATACTTTTTCTGGATCAATACCAAATTTCTTTGTTAAATCCAATCTGACTGACTCTGTCACTATTGAGTCCATGTGCTCTCCTAACAATGATTTGAACTCATTGTCTGTCCATAAAGGGGTAGCTAGTCCACCTTTCTCAGTTGTGGGAATCAACTTAGCATTCCTTCTCAACATTTTGTAATGTTTTTCTGATACAACAATACACTTCTAACACCTCCCTGACAAGCAGAGGATAAATTTGTTAACACAGAACAACTGTTGTTAACCTTCTCTGGCAAAGCAGAGGAAAACCTAGTTAATACACATCATGTATTCAACCTTCTCTGGCAAAGCAGAGGATTCCTGAACATAAACTACTAGCACTTTACGCTAATCTTCTCTGCCTAAAACAGAGGATAACAGATATTAGCACGTAATGCTAATCTTCTCTACCTGAATAGAGGAAAACTAGTCTGTTAACCAAACCCTGCAGCTGTTTGTTAACACTTCTCTGGCGGCGCAGAGGCTAACCACATGTACTGGTCTGTAGTGGTTCTTTGAATAGAGTAACACTCACCAAATCGTTGTTGAGCTGAAAAAGTTTCTGGAATTCAGTCTGGAACGATGTCTGGTGAGAAGCTCTATCCGGGTCACGGCACCAAAACTGTTGTGAATTTTTTCTTAGAGACCAGGAGACGTTTTTGGATATCTTGAAGCAGAAGTTTCTCTTTATTCAGATACTCGCTGCTCTGCGCTGCAGTCTTCAAAAAGTCGTCTTACAATATCTCAGCACAGCAGAGTATATAGGTTTGAAGGGGGAGGAGTACATAGAGGTGGAATCAATCTAAACAAAGCATGCAAATGTGGTACAGGAAAACAGCTCAGTTAAAGATTTTCCCAGCCTTGATCTATTTAGCATACAAGTGTCATTCAAATGCATAGGTGCTTAAACAAAAGGCACAGTTGTACCTTGAGATTAGACTTCACACTTAACTTGGGAAACGTGCCAAATGTTCAGGAACTGAGAGGTTACTGTCTCAGGGCCTGGGCTGCCTGCTCTTAGACTGTCACAATATACATAACTTTTTCAGTTCATGTTGTTATATTGGAACCTATAACAAATATGCATAGGATCAGCATATTTTAAACAGATTCTTAAATTTGTAATCCTTCATAGTATATGTAATTTATCCATTCTGTATTTTTATTTTGTGAAATCCAAATGAATATTGATTCAAGACCTGATTTGACTTCATCTCATGCCTTGAATTGATCCGGTACTCCTCTGGGTTGGCCTATTGAATCTATATATACTTTAGGATCTGGTATATAATTTCTCTTAACTCTGTGATTAATTGTTTCCTTTCTCCCTAATGAGGATTTCGAATCCCATTCTATTATATGGAGTTCTTGTTTTAATCATACTTTAGTGCATTTTCCTCTCAATCTTAGGCCGGTAAGGCAGGTAAAAGTTTTTTGTTTTTCACAAATCCAAAAAAAGGTCAGCTAATGCTATAGTTTGATGCTTATATATGTCTGGTGCGGGTAATGATATAGTTTGATTTCTACAGGTTTTAGCTGGACTTATCTGTTCTCCTTTCCTTGTTCCTGATGCCCGAAGGGGTGGAAAGAATCATCAACATTTCGAAATATCGTTGTATCCAAATTCCCAAACGACACTGCATTTCCCCTTGAATTGTCCTACATTTACAACCCCTGTGGGTTTAACAAAGCCCTCATATTTTTTGCTGTAGTCTATGGTGTACCATAGTGGAATCTATACTTGGTCAACTTGTATTTTCAAATCTTCAGTTATATCTAAGCTTCTACATTTAGCTCTCAATCGAGGTATATGCTTGTAGAATGGGTTTTGTTTAGCATTGCTTAGGGAGCCTAGGCACTCAGCTGGACAAAAAAAGTCTTAAGTCTTTTCCTAAATGACAAAAGTTTCTGTTAAATTCAGCACAATGTTCATAACTGAATGGATTAGGGACTACTATTACTTGGCTCATCTGTGTTTTAGAACAGAATAGGCAGTCTTTTAGCTTAACGGTTGTGAAAGTTGCCCACTCATATCATTAATTGTTTGTGCTGTTTCCCATAAATCATTTAGCTTGGTATCATCTTCCTACATGTCATAATTCTCTTCAACATTCCTATGTTGTTTTTTCATACAATCCTGGTTCAGTTGTAGTCGAGATTGAGCTATTACTCCCTTTCTGACCCTATATCTATCATAAGTCTCCCATGTGGACCAAAAATCCTCTAACTTTGCATTTAAGTGTGGTGACCAAGACTCTTGTTGCTTAACTTTCCTTGTCACTTCCCCCTTTCGCACAACAGTCAAAACCATGGGCATCTTTCCCCCACATATACATTTTACTTCAGGGGAGAAGTAAAATATCCTGCCTCCCTACTCCTTCTAATATTAAAAGTTCTTTCATGACACAGTTTTACATGTCTTCTTCATTCTCTAATTCTGTCTTTCTTTCTCGTGTTCTCCCTTCTTGTCGGCTCCACATTTCCTTCCCCCTTTTTCCATCTTCACCAGGGTGACTCTTTGCGAGTCGTTGCAATGGTCTTTCCCTCGTTGGCAAGGGAGGGTCGTTACTAGCACGCCCTTAATCCCTCACTCCATGCTGTGTAGGGTTGTCGAAGCTAGTTGGCTTTTTTTAGGGAGAGAGATGTGGACCCGTTTTGCGGATCAATGTGATTTTCCCCTTGAGATTATAACTGCATACACTGGTGGGGCAAACCTTCCCTGGCCTTGATAGAACTGCTGTTGCCTGTAAATGGAAACTTTCAGAGGTTTTGGTTAGTGATATCAGACATGTTCATTTTTTTTTCATCTGGCCAGTCGTCCTTTTCGGTGAGACCTGTAGAAATGTCAGGTGGGTTGAGGGCTGTCCTGGCCCCTTTTTGGCTTCTCATACATCTGTTTGCAATCCATTGTATTAACATAAAGAGCAGGGTTAATACCCGTTTTCTATAATAAAGAATTTGGCTTTATTAAATTGTTTTCATCCTTACTATTTTTGATTAATTTCAGTGTTATTCTCAACAATTTGCTAATTAAGTGTTCTTTTTGTTTTATAAATTTAGTCCCTTTATCACTGGATACATTTTTGTTTTTGTTTTTGTTTTTGGCCTGTTTTTTTCAATAGCATAGGCTTTTTACCCTGGAAAACACTCAACCCACTTTATTAAATGTTAACAGTCAGAAAGACAATATTTTATCCTTTTGACACAGAATCAGCTCCATCCTGGGATGCTGAAAAAGAAAGTTAGCTGTGGGGTGGACAGAGCAAGCTTCCTTGCTTTGCCTTCCCACGTAATACGCTGCGCAAGTGTGGCACTGTTT
>NW_026128473.1:33437-41647 GCF_022985175.1 Labeo rohita
ACTACTCCTTTAAGTAAAGATCATGTTCCATGTAGATATTTTGTACATTTCTTATCTTAAAATATCAAAACCTAATTTTTAATTAGTAATATGCATTGCTAAGAACCTCATTTGTACAACTTTAAAGGTGATTTTCTCAATATTTTTATTTATTATTATTTTTTTTTGCACCCACAGATTTTCAAATAGTTGTATCTCGGCCTAATATTGTTCTACCCTAACAAACCACACATCCATGGAATGATTATTAACTCCGCTTTCAGATGTTGATGTATAAATCTCAATTTTAAAAAAACTGACCCTTATGACTAGTTTTGTGGTCCAGGGTCACATATAATACTCCCATCATCAGCCAGTGTACAATATTGATCTCATTGCTGTGGTGTTGAGTGTAGCTGTTGGTGAAATGTACTCACTTCAGTATCTTCAGCTCACACACAGGATTCTTCAGTCCCTCACAGATCTCTTTGACTCCTGAGTCCAGCAGACGACTGTTGTTCAGGTTCATCTCTTTCAGGATGGTTTTGGAGGAGAGAACAGTAGCTAGAACTGAACAGCTTTTCTCTGTCAGCTCACAATTATTCAGCCTGAACATAAAAACATTTCAATCAGAATCACTTTTACCAAGTACATTTATTACAGTTATATTGGAAACGTGACATGTGGCCAAGTATGGTGACCCATACTAGTAGTGAACAAACACGCAGTTAGGGGATCGGTACCTTGCTCAAGGGTCTCACCTCAGTCATGGTATTGAGGGTGGAGAGAGCACTGGTTATTCACTTCCCCTACCTTCAATCCCTGCCGGACCTGGGACTCGAACCCACAACCTTTCGGTTACAAGCCTGACTCCCTAACCATTAGGCCACGGCTGCCCATGTCAGCCAAGCTCACATCAGCTGATGTGAGCTTGACTGACGTGTTCTGCCTGAACTAACACAATGCTTGATTATTATTATTCAGCACATATTCAACACACATCAGATCAACAGTTCTTCATATCTGATTACACATGTGACTGACAGTCTTTAATAATGAATAAACAAAGAGGTTTCAATGTATAAATCATGTTCACTCACATTATTTTCTCCAGTTTGCTATGAGAGTCCATCAAAAGAGCGGAGAGTTTCTCCCCATCCAGATCTCCTAATTTATCTCCACTCAGATCCAGTTCTTTCAGTAGTAATGGACTTTTACCCAGAACTCCAGTGAGATACTCACACGCTTCCTCTGCAGCAGGACTTTTCAAAAACCTACAGGAAGCAGATAAGGATTTCAGATCATTTAAATTTTTGAATTATTTTTGCCACACATTCTGTTGTGTGTCTGTTGAATTTCTCTGAACTGCTATTTAATTCCAGTTCATGTCATTCCTATTCAACAATGGTGAATTTGACCCTTCTATCTATTTTCATACAGCTGATTTCACATCTGTGGATCATTTTTAAATATTTTAAAGTCTTTTTCACCTGATGATCTTTAATGAACAGAGTCCATCCTGTAGTAAATCATTGAGCTTCTTCACTCCTGATTGTCCAGGATCATTTCCTGTGAGATCCAGCTCTATCAGGTGTGAAGGGTTTGATCTCAGAGCTGAAGCCAGAGCTTTATAACCTTCTTCAGTGATACTGCAGTCTGAAAGTCTATTACAAAAAAAAAGAAGAATATTATATATATATATATATATATATATATGTTATTCTTCCTTATAACACAGATTGTCACAAAAGTATGCGTTGATTCTGTTTGTAACGGCCACCTAATGTTTTACATTACTTATGTTAAGATCCCTTTAAATATATTTTTCTCTAAGTTTGACGGCTGTTTTGTGAATGCGCACGCACTGAGATAGAGTCGAGAGTGAGACGAGAGATGGTCGCTCTGCTGCTGAGTACTACAATGCTCTAACTTTCTTCCTTTTTGTTTGTCCCGTTACCAGAGTGTTTTACCTCGCATGTGTGTAAGAGGAGTGCACTAGCGCGAACAACTATAAAGGCTCATCAAACGACTAATTGCCTCAAGTTTTCTTTCCTTGTTTCGGGTGGACTCTCTGGCGGACGTTACATGTTCCCCTCTGGAATTGCTGTTCCCCCTAGACCAAGCGTATCTGCTGAGCGGGTTGCCAGGTCTGCGTAATTAACCCAACCAACTGTTAATCAAACTTTTCCTAATTACGCGGAAATAAAAACTGTGGTTTTGGCAACAGTGGTGCTGAAAACGCGTCCAAATGCACCCAAAACACAACTGGATGTATGGGAAGCGAAAAGGGACAAAAGTGCTGCCGCTACTTTCAAATGTCTTGCTACACTGCAGCGTAATAAAATTATGCTCCCCCTTCCATTAATGTTCTGTGGTTTTAATTATTCTTTAATTATTCTTCCATTGTTTTTGTCTAATGTCGATAACTCATATTATAGACCAGGGGTGGTGAACGTCGGTCCTGGAGAGCTGCAGCCCTGCATAGTTTTGCTTCAACCCTAATCAAACACACCTGAACTAGCTAATCAAGGTCTGAAGGGTTACTAGAAAACAACAGGCAGGTGAGTCACACCCAAAGAAAAACTGCAGTACTTTACCGCTATAGGACAGGAAAAGCTAAATAAACTGATCACTGTGTCTAAACCAACAACATGAATATTAGATCCCGTACCCACCACATTACTGAAAGAACGGTTACCTGTCACCGAAGAACCACTTCTCAATATTATTAACTCATCGTTATCTTTAGGTCATGTCCCAAAACCATTCAAACTGCGTTCGACAATATAGATCATGACATACTCATAGATCGACTACAAAATTATGCGGGTATCCAAGGACAGGCTTTAAGATGGTTTAGATTCTACCTGTCCGATCGCTACCACTTTGTTTATTTAAATGGGGAGTCATCTCAGTTATCACCAGTAAAGTATGGAGTGCCACAAGGATCTGTTCTAGGTCCTCTACTATTTTCAATATACATGCTGCCCCTTGGTAATATTATTAGAAAACACGGGATTATTATGCTTCTTACCTATTCTTATCTGTTTAAATCTAGATTAAAGACTCATTTATCTCATCATCATTTTAGCCAAGCATTCAAATGCATCTCATAAACTTTTCCTGCAGTTATATCTGATCAAATGTTCATTATTAATCTTTTAGCTCTGGTTGAACAAATCTTTCTTTTCTTAGTTTGAACAGCAGCTACGCTAATTATGTTCCTATTTGTTCTCTGTTTCTGCCATGGAATTGACATCCCGTAGTAACTAGGAATTCACAAGCTCCAGTCTGGATCCAGAACACTTAAGAATAGATGATGCCAACCCCACAGAGGACTTCAGATGATGCCAACCCTGAAAACATACAGCACTACCGAATTCTGCTACTAATTTATAGTGTTCTTTGTCTGTTTGATTACATCATTAATTGATCTTTACCATACATCTCTGCCATATGTACTTCAACTTGACATATTCACCATTAGTAAGCTACTACTAAATATATTGTAAACACTTTAATTTGGTGTAAAGTTGCTTTACAGCGATATGTATCATGAAAAGCGCAATACAAATTAGTTTGAATTGAATTGAAATAACATGCCGACAGAAAATGTCTATGTTTACTTGTATCTGTTTGCAATAGCGTCGCATACTGTGCTGTAACATGCTGTAGTACTGATGTACTAGACAACGCTGGTAAAATGACGCGACTCTCTCGTGACTGTTTGCTCTGCTCACATGCTCTGATAATGATAGCTTGTAGGACTATACATTATTTTGATAATTAGTCAAAAAAAGTTATATATGATTCTGATTCATAGAACTGAATAAACATAATATATTGAGATTTAATATTCATATATTTTCAGTCCAATTTTGTTACTTTTTTTGATAAATGTAGTTATTCTATTGGCTTGTATTTTTTTTTTTTTAATTCAGTATCATTAATATTATTGAGATAAATGAAAAAAAGTTTTACAAAAACTTAATTAATAAAATAATAAATAATTGTTACAAGGCAGTTTCAGTTTCAGCGAAGAATTTTCATTTTGGTACATCTCTAGATTTTTATGTAAAAAGAAACATTTTCAGGGTGATACAAGACCCCACTGTGAAATTATCTTGCTTATTATACGGCTACTTGCCACATATGTAAATAATTTAACACAAAATATGAATTTCACCATATTTTATTACCACAAGACAACTGGCAGTACCCGCTGCAGCTGTCTGTTATCAGTTGTAGCGTTTTTTGTTGTAAAATAACAGACCACTAGATTGTGTAATTGATATCAGAAATGAGAACTGCCGTTAGCCGAGTAAAACTATGAATGAATGAGGCATAGTAGTTCTGATCTAATCATGGACAAGTTTTTGAAAAGACAAGTGGCAGGTAAACGTAAAGTAGATGATGAATCTACTTCAAAGATCGCAACTACAACAAAGAGAAGAAAATATGAGAAAATCTGTTTAAAAAAAAAAAAAATGAATGCTGTTACATAGTACAGAAAATAGTACATAGTAAAGCTGCATGCTTTACTTTTAATGTTTCTACTCTAAAAGTGACTAGTTCCTTGTTTAGGTTTTTTCAGTAAGTTGTCACACACTGAATTTTAATTATTACGTTTCAAATAAATCCTTCTGAAGTTGTGTTTATGTTTATGTGTAAATGCGGGGGTGGGGCTTGAATTTTTTTTTTATTCTCCAAAAGTGGGGCCTGGCAGAAAAAGTTTGGGAACCACTGCCTTAACCATTGCAATCATGTGCTCAACATTGGATTTAATGCACAATGCTGTAAAACAGAGTGCTCACTAAAAATATGCACAGGAATGTTTGAAAGCAGCTGTTCTGTTTACCGTAAGGGGATAATATCTACTCCCCCTTCTCTTATTTATATGCTAGGCTGCATGGATGAGCAGGGACTTTTTGCCCAGAACAGAACCATACTGCCAATCCAAACTGTACTGTCAATAGGGCTGTGATGGTCACAATGACAACCACACCACCGTGGTATAGTTGATTGTCACTGCAGAGGTCTGTTGCCACCAGCAGTAGTGCACGTGATGGCACACACTCTATAACAAGCATAAAATACTTTATATATATTGTACTTCATATAATACTAATGCTCTTAGTATCAGTATCATGCACATGTAGTATGATTTACCTCATACTGTGACATAGGCAAAATACATTTTTTGCTGCCGGCTGGAAATACCCCAAACTGCTACCTTTTCAGAAATTAAAAAAAACAAACCCCACTGTCTTTTAATTAATAATAAACAACACTGTGTCAAAGCTGGTACTGTGGCTTCATTGTATACAGATACATTTATATGTGGGAGGAATAATGAGGTTTGACTGACACTTTGAGGAGCTAATGGAGTTACGAGGTTTAGTGGCGTCACTTACTGATCCAGGATCAGTGATCCTTAGCAGTTATTTTTCTGATTTGAGCTTGAGATTCAGAAATGCTTTGGAAAATGTAGCTTTTGTTGACTCTACCGTGTTACTTGATCAAAAAAAAATAACTTTGCTACTAAAAAGCTTTTTGATTCAGAAAACACAGACGCTAACACCATGCAATTGAGAAATGTAGTTAAACTAGTAGCCCAACACTGCTTTTTAATCATGTGCTGGAGAGCTTTCCTGTCCTGAACTGTGCAACTTCCACACCACTTTCACCTGTACATCTGTAAAAGTTGCTGAGGATTTCAGTTCCCATGCCAAATTTCCTCAGCCTTCTTAAAGGGGTCATCGGATGCTAAGTTCACTTTTTCATGTTGTTTGAACATTAATGTGTGTTGTCAGTGTATGTACAA
Source organism: Labeo rohita (assembly GCF_022985175.1). Taxonomy (NCBI): domain Eukaryota; kingdom Metazoa; phylum Chordata; class Actinopteri; order Cypriniformes; family Cyprinidae; genus Labeo; species Labeo rohita. The sequence goes on from NW_026128473.1 coordinate 39,241, forward strand.
ATCTACCCTATAATGATAAAAGTCCATGCAGTGGTTTTTAATTAATCTGTAAAATAATATTGCCTTTTTCAAATCGAGCCGTTCTCAGATGTCTGTCGTTGTGGCGTCACACCAACAGAGGGCACGTCCACAATAGTTGACTGACATGAGCGTTTTACCTCAGATCAGCTGTAACGTCCGCCCTCTTTGTTTCGATGGAGCAGGGATGTAAGTTAGACAAGAATATCTCAGATTGAGTGATTGAGGTTGCTGTTAGCCGAATAAAATTATGAATGAATGACTCATAGTAGTTCTGCTCTAAGCATGGACAAGTTTTTTAAAAGACATCAAGTGCCATGAAGATGCAGTAAACGTTTGATGATGAATCTACTTCAAAGATCCGTCTATACAACAAAGAGAAGAAAATATGAGTAAATCTTTTTAATTTTTTTCAAAAAAACTAATAATGTGCTAGTTAGTTAGTTTAGTACAAAAGAAATATCTACACAGTAAAGCTGCCTGCTTTACTTTTAATGCTCATTTGCATTTAAAGGGTCATGAAACCCCATGAGATGATTTTTTTCTGAGATTTTTTTGACAAGGTGTTTGTGTTTCACATCATAGAAGACAATTTTTTTAACAAAGCATATTTTAGACTTTTCATTAAGACCCTAAAGAATCATATTTGTGCTTGTGGAAAATGGGCAGCCGATGACCCCTTTAAGAAAATACAGTCGCTGCTGGGACTTCCTTACAAGCTGCTGAGTGTCGCAAGACCAACACTCTTAAAAATAAAGGTGCTTCACGATGCCATAGAAGAACCTTTTTTCCTAAAATGTTCCATAAAAATGTGATTAACATCTGTGAGAATCTTTCACGTTTGTTTAGATGCAACAAATCAAAAGTCTTCTAAACATAATTAATAAATTATAAAAGTACTATTTGAAATGCAACTTCTGGATGATGACATCACTGGATTCAATGACAAACTCCCAGACACCAAAAGTGTTTGGTGGACATGATTCCAAATTTATTGTCCCTGATGATGTTGTGGGTCTCATGACTGACCCTGTCCAACTGGAAATTCCTGACCAGTTTCTAGGAAGGTTACTCGGTCTGATGAACTGTGTCTCTTTTTAACAGTGTTGGTCAAGCTAAAGCAAATGTAGTGAGCTGTAACAGTTACCCTCCAAATGTGTGAGTGCTGTGTGGATGACACTGTTGAAGATCATCAGTGGAATTTATTTTGTCTATATGCAAATTTTAATGAGTCTAAGGTGGCTGGAATGGTCATTTTACATAGGACTTGACTAGCAAACCCTGACTGCCCATCCGGGATGTTATCTGGGCTGCCTTCCATGGGTTTTGGAGCCATGCACACCACCGCCAATGACACCATGAGTGACGTGTCCAAAATACCCTCTGAGTCCAGAATCGTATGCTTTTGGCTGATGATTGGTGCCTCAAACTGAGCATTGAACTCAATCAGCTCATCTGGGAGTGTGGTCTGGTACTCATGGCTCCCTGGCTTTTCTGCTGGTTCTCTGTGATGAGCTGCAGGATTTGTCACATGCACTGGGAATCTGCAGTGATGTAATATCACCCCAGAATCAGACTATAATGTCTCTTGACCTTCCTGATTGATTTGCATAGTTTGAATCTGGCCTTTTTGTATTTCTCAAAGTCACCTGATCAAACACGGTGGAGTAAGCGTGTAGCACGACCTGCACCTCACAGTTGGGGATCACACCTCACTCGGGACAATCCCCCAGCTCCTTGATAAGGAGGTGCAACTCTACTTAATCTCTACACAATCTCAGGATTGGATGGACCAATATTTTCTTTCTTTTGCACCTGTGTTCCTAATTACCCCTTGACAGAGATTTTCTTAGTATAGGGAGATGAGAGGGTTTGTATTAGTTACTATTGGACAAAGTGTAACAGCTAACTTGGATCACGTGTCCCTTAATAACCAATCACATTACAGCACTGACGTCACTGAATTTCAGTCAGAATTGTGCGACACTCAATCGCCGTTTACTGATACCATAGGAATGAATGAGAAGTGCCGTAAACTGAATCCCACCTGTCGCAAAAAGTCAGGGACTTCTCTTATAAAACTGTTAGTTCAATCCAAAAGTATTGTTTAGTGTAAAACATGTTGAAGACTCTTTATTCTACACTTTAACAGTTTTACTTACTGGATGAGCTCGTTTAAGAAGCTTCTGTAGACATTGTTAGATACTATAAAGTGTTTTGGTTTAAACTGTTGAAGTGATTTTCATCATTTTGATTCTTGTATGTGAATGTTACTGACCTCAATCTCTCCAGTTTACAGTGTGAATCCTTCAGTACGTCACATAAGTGATTCACTCCTGTGTTTTTTATTTGATTCAGACTCAGGTTCAGTTCTCTCAGGTGTGATGGG
>NW_026128473.1:42147-76650 GCF_022985175.1 Labeo rohita
AGCAGCCTGATCGAGACGGTTGGCAGCACGTCGCCCGCGACGAGGATCATCGTGTCAGGACCGCTTCCCACGTATCGACGTGGGCACGAAAGGTTCAGTAGACTTCTTGCACTAAATGGATGGTTATTGACATGGTGTAAAGAACAGAAACTGCTCTTTGTTAATAATTGGAATCTTTTCTGGGAACATCCTAGGCTTTTCTGTGCTGATGGCCTGAACCCCAGCAGAGTCGAAGCGGAGCTGCTGTCGGACAACATCTCCAGGACGCTACGCTCCATTTCCAGATAAACTCATTTGGATTCAAGCAAAATGTCACTGGGTCCACTCATCATTTTAAAAATATGCTCTCAAGAAAGAAACTTGTAATCTTGAGCGCAAATGGAGAAAAACTTAGAAGCTTTTAGAACTGTGTGGAAAAACAGCATGTCCAGATACAGACAGGCTTTAAAAAGCTGCTAGAACTGAGCATATCTGCAAACTCATAGAAAATAATTAAAACAATCCAAGGTTTTTATTTAGCACAGTGGCTAGATTAACAAATAACCAGACGCCACCCGATCTAAATATTCCTTTACAGTTTAATTGTAATGACTTCATGAATTTCTTCACTGATAAAATAGATAACAGAGTCTAATACATCAGCTTCTTTCGTCGCACCCAAAGAAAAACTGCAGTACTTTACCGCTATAGGACAGGAAGAGTTAAATAAACTCATCACTGTGTCTAAACCAGCAACATGCCCATTAGATCCTGTACCTGCTAAATTACTGAAAGAATTGTTACCTGTGGCAGAAGAACCGCTTCTCAATATTATCAACTCATCATTATCTTTAGGTCACTTCCCTAAACCATTCAATTAAGCCTCTTATTAAGAAACCACAACTAAACCCTAGTGAACTGACAAATTACAGACCCATTTCTAATCTTCCATTTATGTCTAAAATTTTAGAGAAAGTTGTATCTGCTCAACTGTGCTAATTCTTGCAAAAAAAAATGATATCTATGAAGAATTTCAGTCAGGTTTCAGGCCCCATCACAGCACAGAAACTGCACTTGTTAAAATCACCAATGACTTGTTTCTTGTGTCAGACCAAGGCTGCATCTCATTGCTAGTTTTACTTGATCTTAGTGCTGCGTTCGACAATATAGATCATGACACAACTAATAGGTCGACTACAAAACTATGCAGGTATTCAAGAGCAGCCTTTAAGATGGTTTAGATCAGTGGTTATCCAGGCCCCTCACCGCCCCCCATCAAATAAATTGTAGTCTAATTGTCCTCACTAAATATTAAAGTTGATTATTATTATTTTGTGTTTATAATAAGGACTATTATTATATTTACAGTAATTCAGATGTATGGGGTCATTATGATTTTTAGGAAATTACTTTATTTAAAGAATGCATTGAATTGATCAAAAAAGACAGTGAAGTACTTTTTTTTTTTTAGAGTAAATTATTTTAAAATAAGTGTAATAACATTCATTTACAGAGTTTTTAAGCATGTCGGTGGTTTTCACTGCTACAGCTTCAGTGTTGTTGAGATGCAGATATATCTTGTTGCCGCAAATTTAAAAAGACTAAATAAAAATGACACAGTGGACATTGTTATTTTGGTGAGTAAATACCACATTACTTTATATTTACTACTTTACTATATTTCATAGATTTTGTGAGAATATTTCAAAGTTTACTTTAAAAAAAACTAAGTACAACCCTAATTCTAGAAAAGTTGGGACATTTTGTAAAATGATAAAATCTGTAATTTGTTCATTCTATTTAATGTTTATTTAATTGACAAAAGTACAAAGAAAAGATTTCCAAAGTTTTCACTGACCAACTTAAATGTATTTTGTAAATATAAACATATTTATTTAAAAAAAAATATATGTATTTATTTATTTATTTATTTGAAGTATGCATCCCACTCCAAAAAAGTTGGGACAGAGGCAAAATAAAAGTGAAAAGGTTATAGAACAACCAAATAAACTGCTTTGAAACACAGCAAGCAGGTGAATCAGTAATAGGTGAGGGTGTTATGTTTGGCTATAAATGGAGCTTCTCAGTCTTCGCAAGTAAAGCTGGATCATGGCTCAAAATTTGTTTATATTAACAAAATAAAACTAAGTTGGCCAGTGAAAACACTGGATTTGTTATATATATTAAATTTCAAATCTTGCTTTTTTGTCAGTGTGTTGTGCCAGCTACAATAATAATAACAAGAAATGTTTCTTAAGCAACAGTCAGCATAATTTCTGAAAGATCATGTGACACTGAAAGCTGTAGTAATATACTGTAGCTTAGCATGAGAAGAGAACAGATTTGAAAATATATTCAAATAAAAAGTTTTTATTTTTTAATGGTAGATTTACTGTTTTTAATGTAGGCTGTTTTTTAAACAAACAAATGCAACCTTTTTTATGAACCCATTAACAAATCATACTGACCTTTTTTAATGCTAGTGTATATTATAGGCTATATTTTATTTATAATATATAGGCCCGTTTTGAAAGTATGTATCTTAACCCTTAAAACAGTTCACACATAATATATATTTTTTTAATGTTATTAAATGGCACGTGACATTCATCACATTTTTGATTTATCATTTAAAGTATCATTATCATTAGAAGCAAAAAAGGAGCAAAAAAACAACGTGTATATATTAGCCTATAATTGTGAGCTTTGAATAAACTCCTTAGAAATTTGGTATTCAAACCAACTGCAGCCAATCAGCAAACAAAATGTATTAATATAAATTTTTCTCAAGAAAAAATATGTATAAATGCTTGCTATTGTTTTGACGCAGCGGCTGCAAACTGAAGTCGTTGCTAAGGAAATTATACACCGTCAGGTCTAGGAGCGGGAGTACTGGTGTAAACTGGCAGCGAACAGCACTACTACACTGACCGCGAACAGCGCGACACGTTGTGTTAAAGAACATAGATCCCATTATAATCAGTCGTTCAGTAACACCTGAGCGCGAGTGCTACAGTAAACGGATGCCGCGTTCTATTTCTGCCTGCGGGATTCAACGCGCCTGCGCTACTGACAAGTTGAAAATAGATATAGAAAGTGCGTTTTTAATGTATCCAGTGTAGAGACAGCGTTAGGATGTGGCAGACCATTTTCTTTTGCAAGTACATACATCTTTGGTTTAAACTCGTCTTGACCAAACGCCCCCCAGGAACAGCTCAACGCCCCCCTTTCAAAATTATTACTTCCAGCGCCCCCCCCATGCTGTCTGAACGCCCCCGTTGAGAAACACTAGTTTAAATCCTACCTGTCTGATCGCTACCACTTTGTTTATTTAAATGTGGAGTCATCTCAGTTATCACCAGTAAAGTATGGAGTGCCACAAGGATCTGTCCTAGGTCCTCTACTATTTTCAATATACATGCTGCCCCTTGGTAATATTATTAGAAAATCTGGGATTAGTTTTCATTGTTATGCTGATGATACTCAACTACATATCTCAACAAGACCAGATGAAACTTCTGAATTATCAAAGTTAACAGAGTGTGTTAAAATTGTAAAAGATTGGATGACCGATAATTTTCTCCTATTAAATTCAGATAAGATAGAAATATTACTTATTTTACCAAAAAAAAAAAACAGTACACAGAATCTCTTGGCTTACAATTTACAACTAGACGGATGTACTGTTACTTCCACTACAGTCAAAAGCCTGGGTGTTATATTAGACAGCAACTTGTCTTTTGAAAATCATATTTTTCATGTTACAAAAACAGCATTCTTCCATCTTAGAAACATTGCCAAGCTACGAAACATGTTACCTGTTTCTGATGCAGAAAAGCTAGTTCATGCATTCATGAGTTCTAGACTGGACTATTGTAATGCACTACTAGGTGTTTGTCCTGCATCTTCAATAAACAAGCTACAGATCGTATATATATATACGATCTGTATATATGATCATATTACCCCAATTTTAAAGTCTCTGCACTGGCAACCTATTAGGTTCCACATCAGCTACAAAATAGCACTTCTTACCTATAAGGCACTTAACGGTTTAGCTCCTGCGTACCTAACTAGTCTTCTACCACGCTACAATCCATCACGCTCCCTAAGATCACAAAACTCTGTACTGTTGGTAGTACCTAGGATAGCAAAGTCCACTAAAGGAGGTAGAGCTTTTTCACATTTGGCTCCCAAACTCTGGAACAGCCTTCCTGATAACGTTCGGGGTTCAGACACACTCTCTCTGTTTAAATCTAGATTAAAGACACATCTTTTTAGCCAAGCATTCAAATAATGCATCTCATAAAGTTTTCCTGCAGTGATATCTGATTAAATGTTCATTATAAATCTTTTAGCTCTGGTTTAACAAATCTTTCTTTGATTGGTTTGAACAGCAGCTACGCTAATTATGTTCCTATTTGTTCTCTGTTTCTGCCATCGGATTGACATCCCGTGGTAACTAGAAACTACTCCACAAATGAACTGTGCACTTTTTAACAGTGTTGGTCAAGCTACTTGGAAAATGTAGTGAGCTAAGCTAACAGTTACTCTTCATTAAATGAAGCTTCACTACACTGAAGATCCTCCTGGGAAATTTATTTTGTCTATATGCAAATTTTAATGAGTCTAAGGTGGCTGGAATGGTCCTTTTTACATAGGACTTGACTAGCAAACCCTGACTGCCCATCCGGGATGTCATCTGGGCCTTCCATGGGTTTCAGAGCCATGCACACCTCCACCGATGACACCGTGAGTGACAAGTCCAAAATACCCTCTGAGTCCAGAATCGTATGCTTTTGGCTGATGATTGGTGCCTCAAACTGAGCGTTGAACTCAATCAGCTCATCTGGGAGTGTGGTCTTGGTACTCATGGCTCCCTGGCTTTTCTGCTGGTTCTCTGTGATGAGCTGCAGGATTTGTCACATGCACTGGGAATCTGCAGTGATGTAATATCCCCCCAGAATCAGACTATAATGTCTCTTGGTCTTCCTGATTGATTTCCATAGTTTGAATCTGGCCTTTTTGTATTTCTCAAAGTCACCTGATCAAACACGGTGGAGTAAGCGTGTAGCACGGCCTGCACCTCACAGTTGGGGATCACACCTCACTCGGGACAATCCCCCAGCTCCTTGATAAGGAGGTGCAACTCTACTTAATCTCTACACAATCTCAGGATTGGATGGACCAATATTTCCTTTCTTTTTCTCTTTTTAAGAAGAAAGAGGACAACAAAATCATGCTGGAAGACTCCATTTTGTTCTATGATTTCATTTATTTATTTATTTTTAATATGCATCAGACTCAATCGTCGTTTACGGATACCATAGGAATGAATGAGAAGTGCCGTAAACTGAATCCCACCTGTCACAAAAAGTCAGGGACTTCTCTTATAAAACTGTTACTTCAATCCAAACGCATTGTTTAGTGTAAAACATGTTGAAGACTCTTTATTCCACACTTTAACAGTTTTACTTACTGGATGAGCTCGTTTAAGAAGCTTCTGTAGACATCGTTAGATACTATAAAGTGTTTTGGTTTAAACTGTTGAAGTGATTTTCATCATTTTGATTCTTGTATGTGAATGTTACTGACCTCAATCTCTCCAGTTTACAGTGTGAATCCTTCAGTACGTCACATAAGTGATTCACTCCTGTGTTTTTTATTTGATTCAGACTCAGGTTCAGTTCTCTCAGGTGTGATGGGTTTGATTTCAGAGCTGAAGTCAGGATGAGACACTGTTCCTCTGTAATTCTGCATCTATACAGACTGAAAACAGAAAGAGAAAAGACAATGAATCAGATCTATGATGCATCATGAACAAATGTCATACATTCACTAATAAACCAGCAAAATCATGGAAACTTCTAATATATGAATGAACAAACCAAGAGAGGAGTATTTGAGGAGACTAGTTACAATCCAAGTCTGGACCCTCAGTCAACAAATAAGTCAATTTTACCAATGGAAATTAATATGTAGAATCAATATAGAAACAATAGTATGGTCTATGTTCACATTTCTATACAAACATATGAAATATGCATTAGTAAAACATTTAGTGAAATATACTATTAGTCCAGTATAAATCTAACTGTCAGAATCATCTACTGTCATTTATTAGACTGTTTTTTTGTTGTCACTTCTGTTTTATTTCACAGCAAAGATGTCAAATTTCAGCAAGTGTCATGTTGCTTTTACAGATGCACATAAAAACATTGTATTCCTGAATCTTTCTTCAGATGGAGAAATGCCAGAAAATGCAGCACTGGAAATGATGTGACAAGAGCCCAGCGGTCTTAAACTAAACAGTGAACTTTAATCTCACTGTCACTGCTGTACAGTATAATGATACTAACTCTAGTTTCTCCAGCTTGAATTGTGTGTTCATCAGTAGATCACTGAGGTTTTTCACTCCAGAGTCTCCTAGTTTATTCCTGCTCAGGTTCAGTTCTCTCAGGTGTGATGGGTTTGATTTCAGAGCTGAAGTCAGGATGAGACACTGTTCATCTGTAATTCTGCATCTATACAGACTGAAGACAGAAAGAGAAAAGACAATGAATCAGATCTATGATGATCAACTTACTAATGTTTTTCATCTTCGTTTGCTGACAAATAAACAGTGATATCTGTGTGCAGGTAATATGAAGAAAGACTACACATAGTTCATTTAAACATAACACAAACTACACAAAAGTCACAAATGTATGCAAAGGTTGAAAATCAGCTAAATTACCCATTAAGACAGGGGTCACCACACTCAGTCCTGGAGGGCTGGTGTCCTACAGAGTTTTGCTCCAACCGTAATCAAACACACCAAGGTCTTAATACTGTAGGTTTACTTTAATCTTCCAGACAGGTGTGTTGAGGCAAGTTAGAGCTAAACTCTGCAGGACACCGGCCCTCCAGGATCAAGTTTGGTGACCCCTGCATTAAGATGTGAGCTATTTATCCAAGTTACGAGGTTTCACTTGATAACATTAACTACATTAGTTAACATGAACTGATGATGAACAACTAGTACAGCATTTACAGTGGCTTGCAAAAGTATTCGGCCCCCTTGAACTTTTCCACATTTTGTCACATTACAGCCACAAACATGAATCAATTTTATTGGAATTCCATGTGAAAGACCAATCCAAAGTGGTGTACACGTGAGAAGTGGAACAAAAATCATACATGATTCCAAACATTTTTTACAAATAAAGAACTGAAAAGTGGGGTGTGCGTAATTTCTTCAGCCCCTTTGGTCTGAGTGCAGTCAGTTGCCCATAGACATTGCCTGATGAGTGCTAATGACTAAATAGAGTGCACCTGTGTGTAATCTAATGTCAGTACAAATACAGCTGCCCTGTGACGGCCTCAGAGGTTGTCTAAGAGAATATTGAGAGCAACAACACCATGAAGTCCAAAGAACACACCAGACAGGTCAGGGAAAAAGTTATAGAGAAATTTAAAGCAGGCTTAGGCTACAAAAAGATTTCCCAAGCCTTGAACATCCCACGGAGCACTGTTCAAGCGATCATTCAGAAATGGAAGGAGTATGGCACAACTGTAAACCTACCAAGACAAGGCCGTCCACCTAAACTCACAGGCCGAACAAGGAGAGCGCTGATCAGAGATGCAGCCAAGAGGCCCATGGTGACTCTGGACGAGCTGCAGAGATCTACAGCTCAGGTGGGGGAATCTGTCCATAGGACAACTATTAGTCGTGCACTGCACAAAGTTGGCCTTTATGCAAGAGTGGCAAGAAGAAAGCCATTGTTAAAAGAAAACCATAAGAAGTCCCGTTTGCAGTTTGCCACAAGCCATGTGGGGGACACAGCAAACATGTGGAAGAAGGTGCTCTGGTCAGATGAGACCAAAATGGAACAATTTTTACCAAAATGCAAAACGCTATGTGTGGTGGAAAACTAACACTGCACATCACTCTGAACACACCACTGTCAAATATAGTGGTGGCAGCATCATGCTCTGGGGGTGCTTCTCTTCAGCAGGGACAGGGAAGCTGGTCAGAGTTGATGGGAAGATGGAAGGAGCCAAATACAGGGCAATCTTGGAAGAAAACCTCTTGGAGTCTGCAAAAGACTTGAGACTGGGGCGGAGGTTCACCTTCCAGCAGGACAACGACCCTAAACATAAAGCCAGGGCAACAATGGAATGGTTTAAAACAAAACATATCCATGTGTTAGAATGGCCCAGTCAAAGTCCAGATCTAAATCCAATCGAGAATCTGTGGCAAGATCTGAAAACTGCTGTTCACAAACGCTGTCCATCTAATGTGACTGAGCTGGAGCTGTTTTGCAAAGAAGAATGGGCAAGAATTTCAGTCTCTAGATGTGCAAAGCTGGTAGAGACATACCCTAAAAGACTGGCAGCTGTAATTGCAGCAAAAGGTGGTTCTACAAAGTATTAGTCTCGCGTAGCCAGACCTTCAGACTGACGGTTGAAGGTCTGGAATTCATAGCAGCTTTCTTTGGCCAAGGCCCGCCCATTAGGCCGCTTGACCGACATGTCAAACAACCAATCACAGTTCGTTTCGTTCAGCGTCACGTTTCGGGGCGTGGAAATGTCCCCAGAACAACAGACCGGCCTGCAACAAGTCAGTCAGCATAGAAAATCAAAGAAGGAGAAGAAAACAAGCAGTAAGTCATTGATCTGTTCGTGCACATATAAAAACAATGGCGTCTGCATTATATCTCTTTTTGTCTCCACTAAGTGCCTCAAACAAAACTCCTGGACATCTCTTAAAGAGTCTATGCCGTGAACCTCACATACTTCTGAGAATCCTACGTTTAGCTGATCTTGATAAATGATCATTGTCACTCATGTAAACACGACAGTTTTTCTTCTGCAATCACACGTCTGCGCTTTGTTTCCCGGCGGACCGAAAATAAACGCGACACTTGCGTCCCCCAGAAAACCGATAAAATTCAACCAATCAGATGACGACTTCGACATTCCTGAAGTGTTTCCAGTTAAGTGAACCATATGCATCAGACGTTTAGCCAACGTTCCGTGGGCGTGACGTCTGAGGCTGAGACTAACAAAGTATTGACTCAGGGGGCTGAATAATTACGCACACCCCACTTTTCAGTTCTCTATTTGTTAAAAATGTTTGGAATCATGTAAGATTTCCGTTCCACTTCTCACGTGTACACCACTTTGTATTGGTCTTTCACGTGGAATTCCAATAAAATTGATTCATGTTTGTGGCTGTAATGTGACAAAATGTGGAAAAGTTCAAGGGGGCCGAATACTTTTGCAAGCCACTGTAATAACCTTAATGTAAGTTTCAACGTTTACTAATATAGTTTTAAATTCAAAAGTTTTCTGTTAATTAGTTAAAACACTGTGAACTGAACTGTGAAATTGTGACTGTCTACTATTGTCATAAATCACTTTAGTCTCACAGATCAATGTTCAAACATACTGTAGACTAAACAATTACAAGTCAACAACAAAGTCTGCTTATAAAAATATACATATATTACTTTGCACGTTTTTTGTTTGTTTGTTTGTTTTTTAGGGGGAAAAAAAGTATTTCCTTAAACTGAAGACATTCAAACAATTTTGAAAAGGCAGTTCATTTGCTTTAGTGCTGCACTGATCAGGACATTTGAGGCAGATACTGATCACTGATTCTTAAAATGCTCTTGTTCAATTTTTACAATTTACAGTATATGCTGCACCAAAATTAGACATTTTACATTTTGTGAAACACAAGCTTTAAATTAAAAGCAGTTGTGAATAGTTGTCAAAAAAGCAAAGTTATTCTTGAAAAATCAGTGCTCAATATTAATAATTTTATAAATCCAAACATTTTGTGAAAATTTTTGGTGGGGAACAAATAAAACTGTAGCACTAAATCTGGTAAAATGTTACACATTGCTATTTGCATTGTGGTTATAAAATGCATCTATGAAAAATAATATATTTTTACATAAATATATACTATAAAACACTTTTTTTAATAAGGCATCAACATATGATAGATAAAACAAACAGTGCAGCACAAAATGTTTACAGTATTTGCATCTGATGTGTAAAATGATGTGCTTGAAGAAACAACATGGAGTCACAGCACACAACACTTTACATTAAAAAGTTCAAATCACAAAGGGAAGAGATAGTGATGTGTGGTGTATTATATCTGTGCAACAGTTTATTGAGCCTTTTCTTTTAACATTTTTAAATTTCAGTTAATGTGCATGTTAAAAACTATTTATAGTCTTTGCTACACCATGTTTTGTTCTGACACAAAACAACAACAACAAAAAAAAACAAACAAACAAACAAACAAACAAACTGCAAGATATATGCAAATACACATTATAGACATTTATCTACAAATCAAGTATAATAATGTGAACACTGAATGATCTTGGAGAGAGTTTTACTGAGCTGACTGTTGTAACTGAACACGATCAGAGTCTATATTTATTAGAGCAAAGGACGTCCAGCACGTGTGGGTCACCGAGGGTGAGAAATCACAATGTATATAGTGTTCTTCTAGTCACGAGCTAATGTAGTCGTGACTGACATTTACATACATTGTGTTTGTAAGCTGCATTCACACCATGACGTAATTCTGAGCTGACAACACGTGACATTCTACTCAAGCTGAATTACGTGTTTCAACGCCAAAGCCCTCACATGCTCCTGAACTTGTAATTACAACTTGTAAACTCAGAATGTTCTGAGAGTTATGACTTGGACCAGTGACAGCTGCACCACCTGACCACTGCCAGGTTAATTTTGGCGCCTCTGAGTCCGACATCATAGAAAGCAATGAATAAAATGTCACATGTCTCAGATGAATGTTTGACATTAAAAAGTATATAAATTGTATTATTTTCGCTAAAGAAGACCCTTCTTTCTTTTTGAATCTTCGTTTTGAAAGTGGACTTCTCCTTTAATATGATTTATGATTTATGGTTTATGACGTATGGTTTATAGATTAAACATAGAAGTTAGACTAACTTAGTTTGATTTAGACTGATTGAGACCTTAAATTAAATTTATGTTATTCAGTTTATTTGTGAAATGAATGGATTGAACATGCTTATTGAAATCATTGTTCAGTTTCAAGTTATGATTCTTCTGTTACTCATTTGCATTTCTGAAAACTGAATAAATTTGTAACTTCTCCAACCCACCCCATCTGACGTGGATTCGATTTTGCATCACTGACAGACGCAGCAGAGAAAAGTGTTTACATGAACTTTATTGTAAGGACTTAAATATTCATCTGTACCTCACATTAAGCTATCGAATACCTTCAGAAGACTTGGAATATTGTGCACAAAACATTGTGCTTTTAGTGCTTGTATGTCTTTTGTGTGGTTTAACAGTAACACAGAACAGTAACACAATATCAGATTTAGATCAGCCCTGTCTGAGCAATATACCTGCAAGGAATAGTAGTATCAGAACTGATACCTGATATGAGTCCCTAATTTAAAAACTCTTCATTATTCTAAAAATGAAAATTTGAACACACAAATAAATAGATACATATTTGAAAACAAAGTCTAATAGTCACAGTTATTTGAAAGAAACTAGAGTGACACTCAGTCCTAAAGCAAACTCAGGAGAACAGAAACGTCCCACAGAACAGAAGAGCAAAACCTCACTAGATCATGATTTTCAGTTTACAAATACAGAGTGTGCAATTAAAAGCCTCAAGATCTTTCAGAAGGAGTGAGAGAAAACTGGCTTGTGAAACTGAATGTTTTTGATCATCTGGAGACTCACAGACCTGCTGTAGAGATACAGTGATAGAGTGAATCTGAGCTTGATGACAATTAAACTACAGTGTGTTCAGAAACTTTTAAATAATTTGACTAAAAGACTATCTACACTGTAAACAATTCCTGTAAATTTACAAGGAAATTTAACAGTAAAATGCTGTTTTCATATAATAACAGTAAGTTTCTGTATTTTGCGATGCATTGTGGGATATGTTGACCAGCAACAGTATGACACTGTTGTTTAACAGCATAATACCATATTTTCCCTTGTACATGTGCAGAGACAGTACGACATTTTGGTTTATATGCACAAGGTGATTTGGGAGCTCTGCCTTTTATTGTTTTATTTCTAAAGTACTTATTACTTTAACAATTAACATTTAAACATCCAATTAAGCTTTTTGGATTTAAATTAGATTCATGACCGTGTTTTAATCAGCAAGTTACCACAGGAGTGTCAGCCCTTTGAACAGACATTTCCCCTCTAATCCACACGTCTTAAACTTTATCTGAGGAAAAAATGACTGTGGAATGATGTTTTGTTTGTTTGTGGTTACAATGTTAGCGTGAGGTTCAAACCGGCTATTATCTGCTGCTGTTATTTGCAACCACACTTTTGGTTTTATCTTATCGAGTACACTTCTAAATATTAACATTACAAAGAGCCAGTAAAGCATAATTTGATGAAAAGATAGTGTTTTAATCATGAAACAGTAAGAGTAAGATATGATAGCATTGTTAGCTCGTTAGCATATACTGCGACTGCATTTGATTTGTTATTTATTACCATCACACAATGTATGTAACTGAAATATGTCCCAAACTTCATCTAAGCAAAAGCTCACAGTGTAATATATAATATAAATATAAAAAAAATAAGCAAATGTCGGGCAATTTTATTTCTAAAATTCTTTGAGTGTAAACTGCTTTAATTTGGAGCTAGAGACACAGGGGAGTGGCTTCATTGCATCAGATATATGTCACTTTGCTCACAGCTGATTGGTCTAGTTTGGGTTTGCGATCTCTAACCCAGAATAAAACCTGCTCCGGAGCAGGGTAACTGTGTAGTGTAAGTTACTATGGTGACGAAACCTGCTGAAAACCAATCCACCTTCTTGAGCCTGAAAAGGGTTTGCTCAAACTAAATGCGAACTTACCTGGGTAAAAAAACAAAACTGTAAAAAACCAAAACCGGCATTCAAATGCTACACTATTATTTATTATGTAAATTACAGACTCTGTACTTCAGTTGTGTTCCTGTGGTGACACAGTGAGGCGGGCGCGCTCATGTATATGTTGTGTGTTTGTTTGCGCCGGCGTGATTACTTCAACTTTCCTCATACCAGCAAAATCAACTTAAACAAAAACAAATACAATATCACTTTCTGCCATTTGAGTTTTCTTTCTGTCACAAAACTGAACTGAAACTAAGCAAATATATGCTACGTTACGTGTCGCAGTTTTTTCCCCCTTGTCTATCAGTTAACTAAATTAAATATATTTCAAATATTTATTTTTTGTATTTATATATGTACTGCAGATTTTATAGCCTATATGAGACATTATAATTCAATATAACATTTGGTATTTTCACATGTAGGTGGAAAAATTTGATATTTGTGCTACTGTCTGTTTAAAATAAATGAAAAGAAATCTAGCATAGTAGATTTGTTTCTTTTTTTTCCTGTTACCGAAATCGTATCGAACCGTGATCCCCGAACCGAGGTATGTACCGAACCATGACATCTGTGTACCGTTACACCCATATATATATACACACACACACACACATACATACATACATACATACATACATAAATATATAAATATATAAATATATATATATATATATTTTAGGGGTGTGACGACACACTTATCCCACCTGACAAGAGGAGACACGAGACTGGGTTCACGAGAACGAGACAAGATTTTTAAACTTTTTTTTTTTAAAGAAATCCTCAATAATGAAATGTATATAGGGAAAATAGTCTTTTATTCAGCTGAAAAAGACAAAATGCAAAAAAATTGAGGTGCATTTTGAGCTTTATGAAATTGAGATTTACCGCGTAATTGTTTGGTGATCCGATTCTCTGACCGCTCGCTCAACTTTCATCATGGATACAAGCATTTTTGCCGTATCCGACAAAACAATAATAGCATGAAATCAGTAAGAAGATGAAGAAATGACTACCTAGATATATAGTCTTGTGTCAGGAGTAATTTTTTTTATTTTATTTTATTTTTTATAAATCATAAATCATCAACATTAACATCTTAAACTTGCAGTAAAATGTGATTTATACAATCTAAGTAGTAATTTAATAGAATCGCATGTCGTCTTTAGTGATACAAGCTCAGAAACATTTACAGTATAACTTGTTGACTTTTTTTTTTTTTTTTTTTTTTTTTTATTGTTTACTGACTTGGTGCCAGGATGGACACTGAAATGTTGTTGTTTTTTTTTTTTTTTTCATTTTAAACAGTAAATGATTACTTAATGGTAATGCAATATTTGTGAACACAACTGTGTATATCAGACTATAATTCCCCAAAAAACTATGCATGGGGTCTAATTAATAGACTAGCCTATATATCCACATAGTTTCATTTGTAAATCATTTATCGTCACACAGGGGCATAAATACAATCAAAACTTTATTGGCATAATTGTCGTTTACAGTATTTGCAAAATATAGCAAATTCCAGTACATAGGGCCTACAGAACATTAGGCAAAGCGATACAAAATAAATATAAACTATAGCCCTAAGTCACTTATAATTTATTATTAGCCTATTATTATTATTAGCCTATTATTATTTTAATAACTGGTTAAGGCTATATTTTGTTAACGCCTGACAATTATGCCAATAAAGTTTTGACTTTATGATTTTTGCATTCCAGTAAAAATCCCAGTCATATAACATATGTCGAGCATTTACAGTATTTACATATAGAATGTTAAGTAAAGAGATCGAACAGAAACGAAAATAAAATAATAGGCTAATAATAATAATAATAATAATAATAATGAAAAAACGATCAGTTAATAGAAGGTTGGATAAAATATCTTGTTGGCCTATTTTATATAATGTACTTTGGGTAATATTTATTAATGATCAACTTCTTTGGAAGGCATCTCGCAGAGACAGCATTCACATAGACAGCCCTGTTGTTAATATAATCATTTAATAATGTATGCATTTCTATAATAATTAATATAATAATTTCTTAACTCAAAATAAAATGGTAATAAATCTATCTCTGATAATCCCGGGTTACTATGGTCACGCAGGTTTATTTATGCATTAAACATGAGAAATGGAGGTTTCAAGAAACCTCCTTGTGCAAACAAAAATCTCACTGGATTATTACAATTAATGACAAAATGAATGTTTGGAAATGTAAACTAATATTTCCTACTGGCACACTACAGCAAAAGATAGAAAACAATATTAATAATTTCATAAATCCAAACATTGCTATTTGCATTGTGGATATAAAATGCATTTATGATAAACTATATATTTCTACATTGCACGCAACTGTTTCCATTAAAAAGTTCAAATCACAAAGGGAAGATATATTGATGTGTGGTGTATTATATCTGTGCAACAGTTTATTGAGCCTTTTCTTTTAACACTTTTATATTTCAGTTAATGTGCGTGTTAAAAACTATTTATAGTGAAGGAGTGGAATTCTGGATCGAACTTGGACTTGATGGACATGGACATGATAATATGAATTATTAGTTCCTGTTATTATACTTATTAGTTATTATTAACCTCCAAGATTGTTTGATAATTGAATAACGTTATCTAGGTTTAACACATATTAGTAGTGATAGACTATGGTAACTATGGAGTGGAATGTGTAACAGTGTCCTTTCACACGCTGAGCTCTATTTTTCCTCTGGGTCATAGTGCGAGGACACAACGGGCTATTGGGACCTCCTGTCTACGTGACTGAAGAGTGATCAGGACATCTGTAATAGGGATGTGTCTTCATAATAGATATTAAAGTAAATCCTGCTTTATTCTCTATCTACCCTCTAAGATGCTGACTGCATAGTATGTGTGACAAACCATACTGATAAGCTTCTTGCCTGGTCTTCATTTCCACACACCTACTCTTTGGGTTTAGCTGCATTTCCCCTTACAATAGTCTTTGCTTCGCCGTGTTTTGTTCTAACAGACACCTGGAAACAAGTAACATGATTTAGAATCATAGACATTTATCTACAAATCAAGTATAATGGGAACACTGAATGATCTTGGAGAGAGTTTTATCGAGCTGACTGTTGTAAATAAACATGAGCAGAGTTTGAATTGAACAGAGAATGACTGACAGACGCAGCAGAGAAAAGAGTTTACATTAACTTTATTGTAAGGACTTAAATATTCATCTGTACCTCACATTAAGTTATCGAATACCTTCAGAAGACTTGGAATATTGTGCACAAAACATTGTGCTTTTAGTGCTTGTATGTCTTTTGTGTGTCTTAACAGTAACACAGAACAGTAACACAATATCAGATTTAGATCAGCCCTGTCTGAGCAATATAGTGATGGGCAATATGACAAAAATATAATGTCACAATTTTTTTTCAGGAATATCACAATTTGATCACGATTCTTTGCCATGTTGGTTTTACTATTTCGTGAGATGTGTAAGCAGTACAGTCGAACTAATATCCCTATTTCAAAAACAAAGACTTACTGAGGGTGCTTCTGAAAATTGTGAGGGTGCTCACAAAAAATATGCATGGAACTGTATGAAAACGGTACCACCAAATAGGACTGAGTAATATAAATCGTCTACACTAGTATCGTAATTGTAGTTTCAACAAATGCCATCTAACATCAAGAATACACTGTGAAGGTTATTACTGCATGCTCATCTAGGAGCAGTTCACATGTCGCGCCTAAAAACGCGTTCTTTCCAAAGCGCTAAGTTACGCTCCCATGGCGTCTGTCGTTACTAGGCAACCATGGCCTACGCTCTCCATGAAGACAAGTTAGTTTCAGCAAATGATAAATGGCTTTCTAGCACTGCCCTGCTACAAAATGTATTTTAAAAATGTCTATCCCTGTACAGCTATGATCAGCTGTTTCACCGTCTTGGCTGAGTTTTCAATGTTGTTTCTATAAAGGATGAAGCTGATTGGTTGGACGCACATTGAATGAATAAAGAGACAGCGTCACACGTCACTTACGCTTTATGATCGCAAACTGAGAATGCTCACAACCAATCAAATGCCGAGGCATTAAAAGCATGATGAAAATAAGATAATTATTTATAAGCTTGTGTGTACGTATTAATTTGGCGAATTTATGTATGTGTGTGCATCTGTCTGCGTGTTCATTAATTTAAAAATTAATACGCTATTAATAATTTTATCTGAGGGTGCTTTTGCTTTTGTTTGGGGGTGCTTAGCACCCTCAAGCACCCCCGTAGAACCGGGCCTGCTTACAAGGTAACAAAATACAAAATTCATAAGAGTGGCACACATTTATGCCAAAGTGACCTAGACCTGAATGCACTTTTGCTAGTTTCACGGCAGGAAAAACGGTCGGTGCACTCGGTGCATGGTCTAATAGACCAATTATCTGTTTGTAAACATTTGGGATGCGCACGCAGCATGGTTGCAGAAAACCCAGGAGAGATCACCTGTACAGCTAGAGAATTACATGGATACGGAACAAAATACTTAGATTTAAAAAAAAAAAATACAGATTATATTGAATAGATGTCATTTTCAAAATGTTATTTGATGTTAGATAGTGGGATAGTCTTACAGACCCGAAACAGATATGACGTTTTTGTGGGCGATTCAAGTGGCAGTCTGTGGAGCCATGGAATAAAAGAATAGTAAAAAGGTCAATTTGATTTTATATTTCAAAGTTCTGCCTTTATTTTCACAATTCTGAGATTATATCCCACAACTCTAGAGGAAAAACAACTCGTTATTCTCTCTTTCCCCTCGGCTCAGAGTTTATATCCCACACTTCTGGCTTTTTTTCCCTTTCAGAATGAACAAACTAGTTTTGTTAAATCAAGTTATAAAGTCCGAATTAGGAAACATAAACTTGCATTTGTGAGAAAAAAAGTCAGAATTGTGAGATAAAATAAAAAAATAAATAAATGTGAATAGAAATAGGTTTAAAAAATATTGTATGCAGTAACGGTAGAGCTAATACAATATGTCCCCTATGAACAGCATATGTGAATATTATGTAGACCTACTGTTTAAATCAAATTTATGCTTTAAAAGTAATCAAGCAGTTTTCATCCATAGTTATGAGGCGCCACGTAGGATTTAAATCAAACTTCGCTTATCAATACATACATATACATATGAAATACACGTGCACACTAATATGAAATCCATACCAATACATCTTTTATTAGTAATGAATGCATATACACTTGTGAATAACTTGTATATACATGTTATGGTCGGCGGCTTGAGCAGGATCTTGTTTACTTTTTGTCGCCCCTCCCTTGTTTTCTTGGCGTTACGCTATCTCTATGAGCGTGTAGGCGCTCGCTCTCTCGCTCTCTCGCTCTCTCCCTCTCTTTTTCTTTTAGGTGGACGCACCTGTTCGTTGTTGCGAGGCTGATTACCAGATAGTAGTTAAAAGACGCCAACGAGGAGAAGAAAAGGATAGACTGATTCTTGTGGGCCAGCCAGCAAACTTCGTCCTTTTTCTTTGTTTATTTTGTGTGTTCTTTTTTTTTTTTTTTTCCTTGTTAGTTGTTGTCCATTATGTTAATTATTTGGTTGCTAAATTCGTTAATGTCGTTATCCGTTGAGCGAGTGAATAAATAGATTTGAACAGTGACATCGTTTCCTCATTCCTTTTATGTTACATAATCTCTCTTTTCGAGCCATTTTAATGAGAGGTTGTAACAAAAAATAAACTTAACGCATGCATACGCTAAAAAAAACACTCGCTTATACATATAAACTTGATCCATGCATATACACCTAAAAACACTCGCACATACATATAAACTCGTTGCGCGCACATACACCCATAAAACACTCACGCAAACATACAAAATACATTTCAGGTAAGACGCATGCTTGAGTTGTGTATATACATATATGCAAGTGATTTCATATGTGGATGTGCGTGAACTTTTCAGTGCAAACGGAAGCAGCGGCACTTCCGGCGGAATCTCCAGATGCCGGGGCATTTTAAAACGCTTAACGTGACTTAATGCATTAAAATAGTGATTTAAAAAGACCTTTAATATAGCATACGATGTACCAGGGGCGAATTTCCACTGGGCACTTTTCAAAATCCCGTTCAGCACCGCCGAGAGTTCGCGCGATCGTTCAAACAAAACCGAAAGTAAAACGCGCACGCGCCTTCAAAAGCAATTTTAATATCCCGCGTTTAGAGCGCGACTCCCCAATGCGTGCAAATTAGGCTACATAACATATTTAGGATGTTATTAGTATGTAGGCTATAATAGGTTGTGTAGTTGTCTATAGCTCTCTATCATGTTTGAAAAGTGTAGTCTCTGTTTGCACTTTGAATACTGAGAGAATAGACTAATATGGCTGCATTTATTGTTCGCATTTAATACGATTAAGAAAGGACTGTTTATATATATATATATATATATACTTATGGATATATATACTTATATAGACTTATGAAATCATACAGGAGAGAATAAAGCCAGTCAGTTGAGTTTTATGGTGCTTGAGTGTTGTTGTCTTTTACCATTCGGGGACAGGACCCACCCACTTTTAAAGACCAACGATATCGGACCCACCCACTTTTACCTCTCTAATTCGGCGAATATGTCTGCGCACTTTTTAAAGCGCCATCAGTCAAATCCATTCCACATGACGAATGCACTTCTGTAACACAGCAAAGTAAATAAAGCATCTGAGTGTATCGTATCTGCTGCTCAGATACACCTAATCCTGCTCGATACTTTATTCTAACATTTAGATTAGTTCCTTCATTTTTATGTTTATTGAAAACAAATGCCTTTCCGATGTAAAATGAGATGTGAAAAGGCAGAAGAACGATTTCGGCAATAGGTGGACGCGAACTCGGGTCGTTTGCGTCAAAACACACTGGATATTCGTTTTGTCGCTTACGCCACTAGAAACACACTTCAATTGCCCCGTTTTGTAGTGTTGTCACGTTAGTGCGCAGAGATAATACACATAGTAAGGCACCACACTACAGAAAATGGCATATACTCCCCACCCACATTTATTTTGCTTCCGACGCCCATGCTTTTACTGCATTGTAATAATTCATACTCAGAAAGTAGAACAGAACATAGTTAAAACAATTTAAATAGAGGCCAAAATTTTTCAAACATGATAGAGAGCTATAGACAACTACACAACCTATAATAGTGTAAGATTTAGCTGCCCGTGGGTGGATGTAAATAAAGACGACAGACTTGAAAATACCGACGACTATTAAATTTTATTGAGCAAAGGCCTAGAACTCGGGAAGAGATCAACACTAATCTCTGTGCCCGCCACAATCTACTCTGCTCTCCTCCTTCACATTATAAGACCCTCCTTCTCAGAGGACGCAACACCAAAATAAAAGTCCTTGACAGAAACATGCAAAAATAGAATACAATTAATATTAAATAAACAACTTCACAATAGCCTGCATACTAATAACATCCTAAATATGTTATGTAGCCTAATTTGCACGCATTGGGGAGTTGCGCTCTAAACGCGGGGTATTAAAATTGCTTTTGAAGGCGCGTGCGCGTTTTACTTTCGGTTTTGTTTGAACGATCGCGCGAACTCTCGGCGTGCTGAACGGGATTTTGAGTGGAAATTCGCCCCTGGTACATCGTATGCTATATTAAAGGTATTTTTAAAACACTATTTTAATGCATTAAGTCACATTAAGCGTTTTAAAATGCCCCGGCATCTGGAGATTCCGCCGGAAGTGCCGCTGCTTCCTTTTACACTGAGATGCCTTCCGTTTGCACTGAAAAGTTCACGCACATCCACATATTATGAAATCACTTGCATATATGTATATACACAACTCAAGCATGCGTCTTACCTGAAATTTATTTTGTATGTTTGCGTGAGTGTTTTATGGGTGTATGTGCGCGCAACGAGTTTATATGTATGTGCGAGTGTTTTCAGGTGTATATGCATGGGTCAAGTTTATATGTATATGCGAGTATGTACAGGTGTGTCTGCATGCAGCGAGTTTATATGTATATGTGCGTGTTGTTGTAGGTGTATATGCATGGATCAAGTTTATATGTATAAGCGAGTGTTTTTTAGCGTATTCATGCGTTAAGTTTATATGTATATACAAGTTATTCACAAGTGTATATGTATTCATTACTAATAAAAGATGTATTGGTATGGATTTCATATTAGTGTGCACGTGTATTTCATATGTATATTTTGAACATCCACCAGTATACATGTATATGCAAGTAATTTCTAGGTGTATATGCACGTGTTTTATGTATGTATTGATAAGCGAAGTTTGATTTAAATCCTACGTGGCGCCTCATACATAGTTTGTCCGTTTAAACGTCTGCGTTTAGCTTCAAATTACATCTTTGACTACAGTATTCTATAAAAAATTATTTGCATTACGATTTTGACGTCAAAAGGCACAAAAATATATTTTTTTCATCTTATTTCATTGCTTTTACCCGTTTACCTTCACTGGTTATCAGTGTTTTTTCTGCAACCACTATGCGCGTGGCTGCAAGTGACGTCACTGTGTATTGGTCTATAGCAGCGTTTCTCAACTCCAGTCCTCGCGCCCCCCCACTATGCTAATTTTGAATGTATCTCTTATCACGTACGGCAATTGTTCTATTCGACCATGAAGTGCCCTGCGAAGTGGACATCACTGGATATTCCGCGGTTGTCCCCAATCTCTTAATGAGTCATGGGTGTGTTTTGGGCGTAACGTGCATTAAACCAATCAGAGTCTCATCTCCCATTCCCTTTAAGAGCCAATTGTGCTCTTGCCACAGCGGATTCACTATTTACACTGTGGAATTTGAAAGAACAAATTGCAGCTGCAACAATACTACAGCCAGTATAAAAAGTTATGCTTTCTTTCTTTGCATATACATGTGGGCGGTGCTATGCATCATATGACCCCCTTACCACTAAAGGGATAGTTCACCCAAAAATTCATTCATTTACTTACTCTCAAGTTGTTTTTTTAACATGAATGAGTTTCCTTCTTCTGCTGAACATAAATGTTAATTTGAAAAATGTGGTTAACCAAACAGTTGCTGGCCCATAGTATTTTTTTTTTCTATCAGTCAAAGTGGACCAGCTACTTTTTGGTTACTCACATTCTTTAAATCTTACTATGAACTATATACTTCTAAATCTTCCTGTAGTTATCGACAAAATCTATCTTTTCTTCAGCAGTATTTGATGAACATCACTTAGAGACACTAAATGTCCCACTGTCACTAGATGAACTGAAACTGGCTCTAGACTCCATGACAAAGAACAAAGCTCCAGGTAGTGACAGAAATACCCCTGAATTAATTTCTGCCATCTGGGATATAGTATCGTCATTTATTCTTAATTCTTGTGGTATGAACGATTGTTTACCTGGATTTTCTTTCTTTTTATATATAAGACTGAGGCTTATATATATGGTCTATGACGTTCCTTGGGCCACCAATGTCTCACATCCTCTGTAGAAGTGGTTGAACATTAATACTCCTTCTTGTAGTTTAGTTTCTAATATTTATAATTCAGTCCTTTTACTGCAGTATACTTATATTCCACTATCCACTCCTGGGAAAGGGAAGGTCTTGCTCAACCAGATTGGGACGTGGTATGAACCAGGGGCCGTATTTATAAAGCCGCTCAGAGTAAAATTTTAGTCTTAAGTGTGTCAAAAGTCTAAGAATGATATATTTTTACTCTTATTCTTACATTTAAGAATAAGAGTGATTCATAAAGGTTCCTAAGTGTTAAGACTAGGTCTCAGCTCCTAAATTATTTAAGAGAGCTGGAGACGTCTCCTAACCTAGTTTAATAGTAAAGATGGCAGCAAAGAGGAGGAGACACACACATTCCAATGAACATGACATATTGGAGTTATATGATGATATGGAATTGATAAAATGATAGAAACTTGATCACCAAGCATTTTTTTTGTAACTGACCAAGTAAGAAACACTCTACAATTCAATGCTCTAACTGCAGAAATACAAGTAGGAAAAATGCAGCAATGCACCGGTGATGACACAGTAAGCAGGGTCTTAAAGGGGTCATCGGATGCCCAATTTCCCCAAGTTGATTTGATTCTTTAGGGTCTTAATGAAAAGTCTCTAATATACTTTGGTTAAAAATTCTCAATGGTAGTGTAAAACAACACCCTTGTCAAAATGAGCTCTGCAGAAATCATCTCATTCTAAGGGATTGTTCCTTTAAATGCAAATGATCTCTGCTCACCCCGCCCCTCTCTGCTGCTCTGAGAGATTGTTTACTTCAGCAAAACTTGCTAACTAGCAGGTTATTAGGAAAGGTGATTGCAGAGTTTCATTAAAAAACCCATTAAACTCACTTCTGCTGCAGGTGAAGCTGGATCACTAATGATTTGTGTGAACACAGATGCATTAATGTAGATCGGGAGGAGCATTCAGATGTCGGGAGTAAATGACGACCACTATGTTCATTATTACATCCAGCAACACAACACCTCAATCGCTCAATCTGAGATATTCTTGTCTAACTTGCATCCCTGCTCCATCGAAACAATGGAGGTCTGACTGTTACAGCTGATAGGTCTGAGGTAAGAGCTCATGTCAATCAACTATTGTGGGAGCGGCCTCTGTCTGTGTCATGGCACAAAGACAGGCATCTGAGAACGGCTCGATTTGAAAAAGTATCATTTTTACAGATTAATTAAAAACCACTGCATGGATTTCTGTCATTATAGGGTAGATTTGTACATACACTGCCAACACACATTAATGTTTAAACAACATGAAAAAGTGAAGTTTGCACCCGATGACCCCTTTAAATATTTTGACACTAACTCCACCAAACACAACAGTGGCCAAAAGTGATGTGTGGAGGGTTTTAATAACAAATATATCAGTGGGTGAGTGTTGTAATGTAAATGAGGTTTGTCCAAGAAAATGATTTAGTTGCTAGGCTTTTGAATAAAGTCTCAAAAAGGGTGAGAAATTCACTAAATCTTGAATAAAACTTGAATAAAGCTGAGACAATAACCAGAGGTTATGGCTAGTACTATGAAATATGCCCGAACCATGCTAGTACTCCAATAGTATTTTGTCTAGCCCCCCATAGTTAATGCAACTGCATAACAACTTAACTAAAGTCAATCAGTCAGAAATCTAGAATCTCACCTGATGTGCCCCATGCTCCATCTAACCTGAGATCTAGTATGTACTTAACCCTGGACAAATATTTGCTGTAACATACGTCTTCACTTAAACTACTTGAAAATCATTTCAGAGTAAGTCAGAATAAAATCAATTGTAACAATTTATTGTCAGTCAGGTAAATATGTATTATAACAATTATACAGAAAATTCAAAGATATCAAATCAATACAAGACATCAAGATCTCCAAGATGAATCTAGGAGTAAGATGCATACTTGACTTGAGAAAAATACACAGTATGAAATGTGTCAACCATGGGCTCATTCTGGCTACAGAAAGCGCCCTGATCTTTTTGCTACACCTCTTTAAGTACTTCAGACCCAGACAGACATCCCCCAAGATGGAGACAGGAACTAACAATTTGAATTTGAATTGATCAATTCCTAGACTTGATCGTTTGCACCTTCTGGGGACAGATGGTAATTTCCATGAAAGACACTAGGAAATACTACACCCTCAACAATGAGCAAAACGTCTCTGAACTCTTAGGATCTGTTTACTTTTAGTTTACTTCTTGTGAGAATGAGACCATTGTACCAGACACACAGTGACAGTTCAGGGATTGAAGGTGGTGGGAGTGAATAACCAGCGCTCTCTCCACCCTCAATACCACGACTGAGGTGAGTCCCTTGAGCAAGGCACCGATCCCCCAACTGCTCCCCGGGCGCCGCAGCGATAGCAATATGGCTGCCCACTGCTCCGGGTGTGTGTTCACGGTGTGTGTGTGCGTGTTTGATCACTTCTCACTACTGTGTGTGTGCACTTGGATGGGTTAAATGCAGAGCACAAATTCCGAGTATGGGTCACTATACTTGGCCACACGTCACATCCTTTCCTTTCCTTAAACATTATATTATACTATTGGCCATTCTGAGTGAGCTGAGTGAGAGGAAAACTACATTTTAGAAGTTCAAACTCGGGGCACCATATCAGTCCATTATATGGAGAAAAATGCCGAAATGTTTTCCTCCAAAAACATAATTTCTTTATGACTGAAGAAAGAAAGACATGAACATCTTGGATGACAAGATGGTGAGTACATTATCTGTAAATTGTTGTTCTGGAAGTGAACTTCTGCTTTAAGTAAAGATCATGTTCCATGTAGATATTTTGTACATTTGTTAATTTAAATATATTAAAACCTAATTTTTGATTAGTAATATGCATTGCTAAGAACCTCATTTGGACAACTTTAAAAGGCGATTTTCCTCAATATTTTTTTTTTATTTTTTTATTTTTTTGCACCCACAGATTCCAGATTTTCAAATAGTTGTATCTCAACCAAAAATTGTTCTATCCTAACAAACCACAAATCCATGGAAAGCTTATTAACTCACCTTTCAGATGTTCATTTATGTATAAATCTCAATTTAAAAAAAACTGACCCTTATGACTAGTTTTTTGGTCCAGGGTCACATATAATATTCCCATCATTAACCAATATGCAATATTGCTCTCATTGCTGTGGTGTTGAGTGTAGCTGTTGGTGAAATGTACTCACTTCAGTATCTTCAGCTCACACACAGGATTCTTCAGTCCCTCACAGATCTCTTTGACTCCTGAATCCAGCAGACGACTGTTGTTCAGGTTCATCTCTTTCAGGATGGTTTTGGAGGAGAGAACAGTAGCTAGAACTGAACAGCTTTTCTCTGTCAGATCACAATTATTCAGCCTGAACACAAAAACAGCATTTCAGTCAGGACCACTTTCATCATGTATATTTATTACAGTTATATTGCATACTGTTAGTGTTGGCAGTATCAGCTGATGTGAGCTTGACTGACGTGTTCTGCCTGAACTAACGCAACACTTGATTATTATTATTCAGCACATATTCAACACACATCAGATCAACAGCTCTTCATATCTGATTACACATGTGACTGACAGTCTTTAATAATGAATAATCAAAGAGGTTTCAATGTATAAATCATGTTCACTCACATTATTTTCTCCAGTTTGCTATGAGAGTCCATCAAAAGAGCAGAGAGTTTCTCCCATTCCAGATCTCCTAATTTATCTTCACTCAGATCCAGTTCTTTCAGTAGTAATGGACTTTTACCCAGAACTCCAGTGAGATACTCACACGCTTCCTCTGCAGCAGGACTTTTCAAAAACCTACAGGAGGCAGATAAGGATTTCAGATCATTTACATTTTTGGATTATTTTTGCCACAGATTCTGTTTTGTGTCTGTTGAATTTCTCTGAACTGCTATTTAATTCCAGTTCATGTCATTTCTATTCAACAGCGGTGCATTTGACCCTTCTGTCTATTTTCATACAGCTGATTTCACATCTGTGGTTCGTTTTTAAATATTTTAAGGTCTTTTTTTTTTTTCAACTGAAAGTTGATTTATTTCACTAAATTCCATTCAAGAAGTGAAACTTGTATAATGTATACATTCATTCCACACAGACTGACATATTTCAAGTGTTTATTTCTTTTAATTTTAATGATTATAACTGACAACTAATGAAAACCCCAAATTCAGTATCTCAGAAAATTAGAATATTGTGAAAAGGTTCAGTATTGAAGACACCTGGTGCCACACTCTAATCAGCTAATGAACTCAAAACACCTGCAAAGGCCTTTAAATGGTCTCTCAGTCTAGTTCTGTAGGCTACACAATCATGAGGAAGACTGCTGATTTGACAGTTGTCCAAAAAAAATGTTCACTGACACTTTGCACAAGGAGGGCAAGACACAAAAGGTCATTGCAAAAGAGACTGGCTGTTCACAGAGCTCTGTGTCCAAGCACATTAATAGAGAGGCGAAGGGAAGGAAAAGATGTGGTAGAAAAAAAGTGTACAAGCAATAGGGATAACCGCACCCTGGAGAGAATTGTGAAACAAAACCCATTCAAAAATGTGGGGGAGATTCACAAAGAGTGGACTGCAGCTGGAGTCAGTGCTTGTGTCAAGCCACTCTTGAACAACAGACAGCGTCAGAAGTGTCTCGCCTGGGCTAAAGACAAAAAGGACTGGACTGCTGCTGAGTGGTCCAAAGTTATGTTCTCTGATGAAAGTAAATTTTGCATTTCCTTTGGAAATCAGGGTCCCAGAGTCTGGAGGAAGAGAGGAGAGGCACAGAATCCACGTTGCTTGAGGTCCAGTGTAAAGTTTCCACAGTCAGTGATGGTTTGGGGTGCCATGTCATCTGCTGGTGTTGGTCCACTGTGTTTTCTGAGGTCCAAGGTCAACACAGCTGTATACCAGGACATTTTAGAGCACTTCATGCTTCCTGCTGCTGACCAACTTTATGGAGATGCAGATTTCATTTTCCAACATGACTTGGCACCTGCACACAGTGCCAAAGCTACCAGTACCTGGTTTAAGGACCATGGTATCCCTGTTCGTAATTGGCCAGCAAACTCGCCTGACCTTAACCTCATAGAAAATCTATGGGGTATTGTGAAGAGGAAGATGCGATATGCCAGACCCAACAATGCAGAAGAGCTGAAGGCCACTATCAGAGCAACCTGGGCTCTCATAACACCTGAGCAGTGCCACAGACTCCATGCCACGCCGCATTGCTGCAGTAATTTAGGCAAAAGGAGCCCCAACTAAGTATTGAGTGCTGTAGATGCTCATACTTTTCATGTTCATACTTTTCAGTTGGCCAAGATTTCTAAAAATCCTTTCTTTGTATTGGTCTTAAGTAATATTCTAATTTTCTGAGATACTGAATTTGGGGTTTTCATTAGTTGTCAGTTATAATCATCAAAATTAAAAGAAATAAACACTTGAAATATATCAGTCTGTGTGAAATTAATGTATACATTATACAAGTTTCACTTCTTGAATGGAATTAGTGAAATAAATCAACTTTTTGAAGATATTCTAATTATATGACCAGCACCTGTATATGCTATAGGACAGGGATTCTCAAATCTGGCTCATGAGATCCACTTTCCCTGCAGTTTAGCTTCAACCCTGATCAAACTCACCTACCTGTGATTTTCTAATGATCCTGACATTGATTAACATGCATCAGGGTTAGAGCTCAGGTTTCTCCCGCACGCTTAGAGTTTGAGCTCCGTCAATTTTGTAAACCTTTAGGTGTGTTCGACTTCATCTATGGCTACAGACGACGATCAACGAGAGGAGCCGAGAGCAGTCACGGGTGGAGTTGAAAACGGACGTGTCAAGTCGGACACTTTCTGCTCTCATTAGTGACGCTCTCGCGCTGTTTGCATGCTCTATCACAGAAGAAGTGAATTAAATGCAATATTTATCAAATACACCGACTTTTTAAAAGCGTTTTCATGAGCAACAGAAACACATTTCATATACTGCTTAATACAGCCATCTGAACAAGAATAATGACCAACATAAACATATACTACTTAAATACTAATAAAGTGGGGTTATTTATGCTTCTATCAGTGTTTTATGATAAATCTGACACAATATAACATTGCGACTACAGTAAAAACACTTTCACTGTTCTAAAAACACAGATTTGTTAGTATTATTGGACTTGAAGATGTTAGAATAAATCCAAAACACACGTGATCGTTGTCATGTGGTGAATCTGGCCAATCCTGAAAGAGTCATGTGGTCATCAGAGCTCCTGCAGCCGCTCTGAAGAAACGGCGCCGGCTGAGTCAGTCGACTGCTCTCGAATCGCTATCGCGGTACTTTGATGCCACACGTGACAGTCACGAGGTGTCGGCGCAGCCTCAAGTCAGACAAAATTTCTAACCAGCATGCACTGCTTCAAGTCAGAATGTGATCGAGCTGCGCAGCGCTGCGTTAAGTCGAACACACCTATTATTTTCGCTTCTTATAACGTGTGAATATACCCCATGTTCTATTTTACAACTAAAACAACCAGATTGGCTTGTTATTAATAGTTTTGTTTTGATTTCCCAAGTCCGCTAGCTTATAGCCCATTAGCAGCACCAGTGTCATTGCCGTTAATCTTGCTTGCATTGTTTACACACTATTTACACACATTACCGTTGTTGCTTTAATGCAAGTAACAGTGAGTAAACTGGGGGCAGCCATGGCCTAATGGTTAGGGAGTCGGGCTTGACTCATCTCTGTGTGTGACTGCGGTCACGCCAGCCGCATCTTGAAAATACACGGTCACACCAGCCGCACTTTTTTTTTCTCTTTGCGCATCTAATCGCGTACTTACGGTATGGGTGCTGGAAGCGGTCAAAATAGATGTAAAGACGCTGTCAGAACGGCGTTTTCTTCATGCTTTAGCTGATATTTTTAGCTGATAGTTTGCTGTTCACGAATATTACTACATAAAATCTAATTTAACACAAAGCAGCACCAGAATAGTTACTTTTTGCTATTTTCCATCAGAATGTAAAAAACAGTAGTACAATTACAGATTTTTTTTTAACATTGATTTGAATGAATCTGAATACATTACACACTTATATATATATATATATATATATTAATTTCTGTATCAAAGCTGATTTTTTCAGGTTCATTAGTCCAGTCAAATGATCCTTCAGAATTAATTCTAATATTCTAATTTGCTGCTCAGAAAACATTTATTAATATTATTATGTTGAAAAGAGAGGAGTACAATTTTTCAGGTTTCTTTGATGAATAGAAGTTCAGAAGAACACATTTATCTAAAATAGAAATCATTTGTAATAACAAATGTCTTTATCATCACTTGTGATCAATTTAAAGCATCCTTGTTAAATAAAAGTATTAATTTCCATAATGTCTTTCCAAAAAAAAGAAAGAAAGAAAGGAAGAAAGAAAGAAAAGAAACAATTTTTTTAAGAAATGCTGATCTTTGGATTTTCTATTCATCAAAGAATTCTATTCATCCTAGGCTTTTCTGTGCTGATGTCCTGCACCCCAGCAGAGTCGGAGTGGAGCTGCTGTCGGACAACATCTCCAGGACGCTACGCTCCATTTGACTAGTAAGTACATTCTCAAATAATTGCTATGATGGCTTTTGTTCTGAACCCTTAAATGATAGTACTGCACTGTCCAATCTATAAAG
Organism: Labeo rohita; assembly: GCF_022985175.1. NCBI lineage: Eukaryota > Metazoa > Chordata > Actinopteri > Cypriniformes > Cyprinidae > Labeo > Labeo rohita. Next base: position 72,280 of record NW_026128473.1, read on the forward strand.
ACTGTGTCTGTTCCTCGAATAGTGAGGTCAAAACATAAATTTAATTCAGGATCTAGAAAAAATCTGATAAAAAGCAAAATAAATGAACAGAAACCATTTTTAAAGCTTGGGCTCCTAAACATTAGATCACTTGCACCCAAAGCAGTTATTGTGAATGAAATGATCACAGATAATAGTTTTGATGTACTCTGCTTAACCTAAACCTGGCTAAAACCCAATGATTATATTGGTCTAAATGGGTCTACTCCACCAAACTACTACTATAAGCATGAGCCCCGTCATAGTGGTCGTGGTGGTGGTGTTGCAACAATATATAGTGATATTCTCAATGTTATTCAGAAAACAGGATACAGGTTTAATTCATTTGAAATACTTTTGCTTAATGTTACTCTGTCAGATATGCAAAAGAAATCTCTCCTATCTCTTGTTTTAGCTACTGTGTATAGACCGCCAGGACCATATACAGATTTCCTAAAAGAATTTGCAGAATTCCTTTCAGAACTATTGGTTAATTTTGGTAAAGCGCTAACTGTCGGAGATTTTAACATTCACGTTGATCACTGGGTCCACTCATCATTTTAATCATATTCAGTTGTGGAAAAACAGTATGTCCAGATATAGACAGGCTTTAAAAGCTGCTAGAACTGAGCATATCTGCAAACTCATAGAAAATAACCAAAATAATCCAAGGCTTTTTATTTAGCACAGTGGCTAGATTAACAAATAACCAGACGCCACTTGATCTAAATATTCCCTTACAGTTTAATTGTAATGACTTAATGAATTTCTTCACTGATAAAATAGATAACATCAGAAATACTATAACAAATGTAGATTCTAAAGAGTCTAATACATCAGCTTCTTTCGCCACATCAAAAGAAAAACTGCAGTGTTTTACAACTATAGGACAGGAAGAGCTAAATAAACTCATCACTGTGTCTAAACCAACAACATGCATATTAGATCCTGTACCCACTAAATTACTAAAAGAATTGTTACCTGTGGCAGAAGAACCGCTTCTCAATATTATCAACTCATCGTTATCTTTAGGTCATGTCCCTAAACCATTCAAGCTGGCGGTTATTAAGCCTCTTATTAAGAAACCTCAACTAGACCCTAGTGAACTGGCAAATTACAGACCCATTTCTAATCTTCCATTTATGTCTAAAATTTTAGAGAAAGTTGTATCTGCTCAACTGTGCTCATTCTTGCAAAAAATGATATCTATGAAGAATTTCAGTCAGGTTTCAGGCCCCATCACAGCACAGAAACTGCACTTGTTAAATCACTAATGACTTGCTTCTTGTGTCAGACCAAGGCTGCATCTCATTGCTAGTTTTACTTGATCTTAGTGCTGCGTTCGACACTATAGATCATGACATACTAATAGATCGACTACAAAACTATGAGTATTTAAGGGCAGGCTTTAAGATGGTTTAGATCCTACCTGTCCGATCGCTACCACTTTGTTTATTTAAATGGAGATCATCTCAGTTATCACCAGTAAAGTATGGAGTGCCACAAGGATCTGTTCTAGGTCCTCTACTATTTTCAATATACATGCTGCCCCTTGGTAATATTATCACAAAACACGGGATTAGTTTTCATTGTTATGCTGATGATACTCAACTATATATCTCAACAAGACCAGATAAAACTTGTAAATTATCAAAGTTAACAGAGTGTGTTAAAAATGTAAAAGATTGTATGACCAATAATTTTCTCCTATTAAATTCAGATAAGACAGAGATATTACTTATTGGACCAAAAAAAAAAAAAAAAAAAAAACCAAAAAACAGTTCACAGAATCTCTTGACTTCCAATCTACAACTAGATGGATGTACTGTTACTTCCACTACAGTCAAAAGTCTGGGTGTTATATTAGACAGCAACTTGTCTTTTGAAAATCATATTTCTCATGTTACAAAAACACCACTCTTTCATCTTAGAAACATTGCCAAGCTGCGAAACATGTTACCTGTTTCTGATGCAGAAAAGCTAGTTCACACATTCATGACCTCTAGACTGGACTATTGTAATGCACTACTAGGTGTTTGTCCTGCATCTTCAATAAACAAGCTACAGATAGTCCAAAATGCAGCTGCTAGAGTCCTTACCAGGTCAAGAAAATATGATCATATTACCACAATTTTAAATTCTTTGCACTGGCTCCGCATCAGCTACAAAATATTACTTCTAACCTGTAAGGCCCTTAACGGTTTAGCTCCTGCGTACCTAACTAGTCTTCTATCATGCTTCAATCCATCACGCTCCCTAAGGTCGCAAAACTCTGGACTGTTGGTAGTACCTAGGATAGCAAAGTCCACTAAAGGATGTAGAGCTTTTTTGCATTTGGCTCCCAAACTCTGGAACAGCCTTCCTGATAACGGACACACTCTCTCTGTTTAAATCTAGATTAACCCTTTCACATGTGAGTTTAAAATATTCTAGCTGAGCCCCCATGGGTGAGTTTTTTTAGGCAACCGTTATTTTAGAACGTATCGCTTTATTGTTTCTATGGTGACGCCACGTGTCACAACTCAGCCACAATAGTGCTGTGAGACACATGTATCACTTTTATATCGTTTTTCCTTTTTTATTAATATTCACAAACGTGCACATTGTATTATGAAATATCTGATATTCCGATTCTGAAATATGTGCAATTAAATGTATTTGGAGGTTTAAACACTTTTATAATGACCGTGTTAGTTGATCTATACCGGGTGATGGGCGCCGCCATGTTAAATTGAGCTGAATCCGAGCTGTGGGATTTACAAGAGGCAAATTCATCCTCTCCTCCCGAAAAACATTAAAGTAAGTCTCTGGTGAGCTGGGAGAAGAACAGAGAAAACTTTATAGATACCTACACAATGTGCTAGGCGGAGTTTTGGGGGGGCTGGCGAGAGCCAATCATGATTTTGTCTGAGCTATGAAAAATCAAAGAATTCGTATTTTTTTTTCATTTTATTTATATTATCTTATTATATTAGTGGATAGAATAAGTACGTTTTTAGGTAAATTAATTTAAATGAAAGCCCCATATCCTCGCGAGTCGCGACTCATGATTCTCAACCTGTCTTGATAGAGAGGACTCTCTTTTGCAAGTTGTTTGGCTACATCAGAAACAAGTTTCCCAGTTATGAGGAAAGTAAGACACTGGCTCCGAATGACAATGGCACATATCTTCAATTCAGTTCAATTCAATTCAGCTTCAACTCTTTTCAACGCAGTAAAGATAGTTTGCGGTTTGATATTCGGATTTCTTCTGGCTATAAATACATAGCGCGCTGTCATAAACATGCAAATAATCCTGAATGTGGTTCTCCATGATTTGTGAATTCTGGTGATGATGTGCCTTTTGGCCGAAATCAGTTGATCAACAGTCAGTTGAAATCAGTTAAAAATGTTCACAGTTCAGTACTGGTCAGCTGACCCTTCCCTGAGTCACGTACATCAATATTCTGATCTGTGAAAACTTCCCTGAGTCATATTGTGAAAAAGTTTTCACAGATCAGAATAGTGATTAATATGACTCAGGGAAGGGTCAGCTGACCAGTACTAACCTGTGAAAGTTTTCACAGATCAGAATAGTGATGTTAGTGACTCAGGGAAGGGTCAGATGACCAGTAATGAACTGTGAAAGTTTTCACAAATCAAAATTGTGATGTAATTGAATCAGTGAAGGGTTAACTGTTCAAAATTGCTCTGTGAAATTTGTCACAAATCAGAATAGTACATAAGGGCACAGGAAGGATCAACTGACTAAAAATAAACTGTGAAACAAGATGTATATGATTTATCTAAGGGCCTGGAAAACCGTTATTCACTGGAACAGCACCGTGTGACATTATGATTGAAGAAAAAGAGAGCAGAACATAAAGAAACACTGTCACACAATAAGTAGCGATTGTGGAAGTTATCACAAATCAAGTCTGACTTAAAAACAAAGTTTTTGTATTGGAGCAGTCTGCGTGTTTAATGGTAAAACACGTTAAACATGAAGAGTGCCTACTTTTCACATTCCTTACTATAGCGGACTTACCATGGGAGTTACGGACAAGAGCTTTGCTGTGAAAAAAAAAGATCACAGATCAAGCTGGTTAAGATGACACTGGTTTTAGTCTGCTAAGTTTCCAACTTTCGGAGCTGTAAGCATTAAAAATTAAGAGTCGCATCAAAAAAAAAAAAAAAAAAAAAAATGATTTCGGCCAAAAGGCACAGCATCACCAGAATTCACAATGAAGAACGACATTCGGGATTATTTGCATGTTTATGACAGTGCGCTACGTATTTATAGCCAAAAGAAATCCGAATATCAAACCGCAAACTATCTTTTTCCTGCGGTCACTTACCACCTGCTTTCCTTCA